>NC_080428.1:26307751-26597751 GCF_029873635.1 Malania oleifera
AATAATATTAAAAATACTAATAATAATAATAATGATAATAAATATATTGGGCCGGGGTAAAAATGGGGTGTCTACAGCGGGTATCTGTTCTTTATCGTCACCTTGTAAAATTCTCTGTAGTTGATGCACATCCTAATCAACCCATCCTCCTTCTTTACAAATAGCACCGGTGCTCCCTAGGGCGAAACACTCGGTCGAATGTATCCCTTATCTAGTAGCTCCTGATGCTAACCTACTCCTTCAACTCTCTCAATTCTGCTAGAGCCATACGACATGGAGCTTTCAATATTGGTGTCGTACCTGGAACCAACTCTATAACAAACTCCACTTCATGATCTGGAGGTAATCCCAGCAAGTCCTCTGGAAACACATCTAGGAACTCTTACACTACAGGAATCCCCTCCAGTTTACGTTCTTCTTCCGGCATGTCTTTCACAAACGCCAAGTACCCTTGGCATCCCTGCAGGAGTAACCTCCTAACCGGCATAGTTGAAAGGATCCGTGGTGCTGAACGCACAAACGACCCTAAGAACTTGAATTCCTGCTCCCGTGGTGGTCTAAACAACACCTCTCTCTAGTGGCAATCGATATTGGCATAGTTGGTAGATAACCAGTCCATCCCTAGGATGATGTCGAAGCCATGCATGTCAAATACAATAAGGCTGACTAGTAGTACCCTCTCCTAAATTTCTATTGAAAAATCACGAACTACTTTACTACACACGACTACATGCTCAGATGGCGTAGCCACTACCGGTTCATAATCTAACTGTTGAACCTCTAATCCACACATTTTAACGAATCCCCGGGAGATAAAGGAATGTGTTGCCCCTAAATCGAATAATATAATAGCTTTATGAGAAAGCATGTGAATGATACCTATGACTACATCACCAGCATTCTCTGCATAGCCTGGAGTTAAGGAATACACCCTTGCTTGGGCTATACGCCCCTGTTGACCACCACCCTACGCTTATGTACCTCCTCTCTGTGGATACTGTGGGGCTCTTCTGTTCCTCTACATGATACAATATTTCACCTGATGTCCTAGCTTACCACATTGCAAAAGCCCTTGTAGTCCTCCAACACTGCCCAGATTCCCTCTTACCACACGTAGGGCAACCACGAAAGGATGTGGTGCTCTGAGATGCACCACTACTGTTCTTTTTCTAGTTGCCCTACCTTGCACCAGAAGAAGAACTAGTAGGCGCTACCCTCTTCTTCGGAACCTGGACCTCTGTGTCCTCTTGCAGGCTCTCCTCTACTATATTGGCTCTTTCTACTAGAGAAGCAAAGTCTTACAACTGCAAGATCGTTGTCTGCCTCTAGATCTCCTTCTTCAGATCCCTCTAAAACTTCCAGGCCTTCATTGCCTCATCCGGTATCATAAATGGAGCAAATTGGGATAGATCCTGCAATTTGGCAAGGTACTATTGAACTGTTAGCGATTCTTGCGTCAGGCTCATGAATTCCTCCATCTTTGCATTTCTGACCATGGCCGAAAAGTGCTGTTTAAAGAATAAACTCTCTAAAATAGGTCCACGTCATCACTATTGGTATCGTTCGATGCTCCTCCATTTTATTTACCGACACCCACCATCTCTCTGCCTCCCTTTACAACTAGAATGTTGCAAAGGTTACTTTCTGCTTCTCTGTGCCGTTCAGAACATCCAGGATCTTCTCGATCTCTTAGATCCAATTCTCAGATCAAATCAGACCTCCACTTCCTATGAAAATAGAAGGCTTCAGTCTAGTGAACTGGTCAATGGAGCATCCTATCTCAGCTGTGGAATGGTTCTTCCCCCTATTCGTTCACACCACCTCAGCCATAAGCTACTGTGCAAAATCCCGCAATACACTCGTGGAGTCGCTACCAGCCTCATGGCTGGCTCCCTTACTACTACTGCCTCCAACGTTGGCAATATTATCCCTGGACTCCATCCTGAAGAAGCAATTAAGAAAATCAATTAGAAGCTTAATAACCTAAGTATCAGCTAATACTACAATATTATAAACTCAGTTCCCTAATCCACATTCCTACTACTGACGTACTAAGATAACTCAACATTCTCATTCTAACTCAAGTTCTACCCCTCCACTTGGAAACAAATCCGTCGATGGATTGCCATGATTTTCTAAACCTTTCGATTAATCCACAAAAACATAGAAGTCTGTCAATGGATTTCTGTCTCCTGGTCTATTGAGCAAAACTCATATGTTTACTCCACATCCTAAACTCTGGTAAAGTCTAGTCTAGAGAACCTAGCAACCTAAGCTCTGATCATTTCCATGACCAAGCAATGTAATTCACATCACACTTCCGGCTGGTTAAGGCTCTGATACCAACTGTAATGCCCTGGCCCTTTATACAACCCCAGAGTGCTACTACACCTATATAATACTTTGTCTCTGATAAACATACATATACCACCCGCCCTGAATAGGAACATATGGGTATTTCATATTGATATGTAATTTCATGCACAATAGAAAACATAAACATTCATATGGAATCTAAAAGACAAACCAGAGTTTCTAATTGTATCGTCACATATATACGATCGTGCTTAAAACATAACCTGTTCTTACGATCCCCAAAAACTCATTCTGAACTAAGTATATTACATATACAAAACACTTACATAATCTATACACAATATGACACTACAAGTCCCTCTAGCAACTAGGACTGATGTCCTACAGGACCTGAAACAAAGGTTGTATATTGGGGTGAGACACTTCTCAGTAAGGTGGAAGATATTACATCAGTAAAAAGCAGTTACATACTTAAAGCATTCTCAATATTGTAATATAGGAGATATATATATATATATATATATATATATATATATATATAATTCTAGCAATAGATAGTTTAGCGTCATAACAAGTGAGAGTCCCCAAGTTAGGGTAGGGTACAGGCTCATACACTGTACAATCCCTTTGCCCGGTACACAAACCTTTGACTTTGCCCATTTTAGTTTTTAAATCATGTATATGCATAGTTAGAACACCTTCCGGCTTAGAAACATCATAACTAATGCCAACACTACCCCTTGGGGCGGGTTATGCGATCATAAATCCCTGAACAAGCCCTATCTTGCGCAGGCACTGTTAGTCATTATGGTTATTATAGTCCGACTGAATCCACTTGATCCATTAATCCACCAGTGACCACTCCTACCCAACCGACTATCTCGATACCCACACTGAAAAATAGATGTGTGGTTGCACTGTATCCAAAATATGACAACGGAACCGCACTTAAGCTTTTTAAGGCTTCATATAACGTTGAGCTTTTTAAGGCTCTCATAATAACAAGTTGCGGTCCCAATATCATATATACAATTTATAATAAAATGAATTAACTTGTTTCAAATTCACAAATCACCTGTATAGTTCCAATATTTTCATAAACTCATTCATTCATACGATGGCATAAATTGGCACACACACTCTCGGTTTAACCCTTTTTACATATAAAGCTCAGTATATAACTAGTACTTGTCTTCCACATTTTCAGATAGCAAAAATAGAACTCCAGTTCCCATAGTTCATATACATGTATAATAATTCAGTATATTCCATTTCATATCATATGAAACTCATTTGATCAAAAATCCGCTATATATAGTATATAACTCGAAAAATAACATTTAAACGGGAAACAGGGTGTTCAAGCATCTCCTATGTTAAATTTAATGCAAATAAAGTTTTGAAAAATTTGAAAACCATATGCCAAAACCCTCATTTTTACCAAAATTGTAAAATCATAAAGCCAGTAATTTTACCTGGTGAAACTTTGCAAATAAGCAGTCAATACGTGTATATAAACATAAGCTAACTTTTTAGCGGTTTAGTTTTCTAAAATGACTAATGTAAACAAATCCCTTTACCTATTTCCCCAAACCTGAAACATAAACTATATGACTCCAAAATAGTGGACCAAGTTCTCAAAACCTATAAACCCCAAAACAGTACTTCAACACAATCCTATTTACTACAGATCTACCGAACCAAAAACGAACTTAGACCTTTACCTCAATTTCGGGATGAAACCTAAAAGTCCTCAAAACGAAGATATGCTCCGTTATAACCGTAGAGGTTTTCCCCTTGATCCACGTAGTAACGTCTGATTGTGGGTTCGGGTGACGAACAGTGGACGATCGAACAAAGAGAGAGAGAGAGAGAGAGAGAGAGAGAGAGAGAGAGAGAGAGAGAGAGAGAGAGAGTTTTGAGTTTCTTAACCATGAAGCAATGAATAGATATTTATAATTTAGTTGACACGGCTAGACTCATCAACAAGCAGAAGAAGGGTGTTCGTCGACGATGGAGTTGCCCTCGTCAACGAGTCTGAGATTCCAAAATTCCCAAAATATCTTAGTATCCACTTGTTGACGATACTTTGAACCTCACCGACAAGCCACAGAAGAGACTTCATCAATGAGAGAAAGAGCCTCATCGACGAGCCCCGCTGTTTTCTCCTTTTTAAATTCTTTTCCCTTTTCTTATTTGTTTAATTAACATTTCTTGGGTCGGGTCCTTACATTCCCTATTTGTGACCTCCATTATTTGGCCCGACTTGTTCATTTTTCAAATTATTAGTTTTCCCCTAACTTTTATTGTTTAGATGGGACTCTTTTTTTTTTCTTTTTCTTTTTTCGAACAAAACCCATTTTGAATAAAAAAAAAAATGAAATGAAAACATGCATTCATATGACACCCCCTCACTTAATCATAGGACAAAATGCACAAACTAGTTAATTTACTAGGTTTCCATGCCATTTTTAACGGGAAGTAACTTTGCCAATACTTGGATGTCGTATTGCTTCAATGTCAACTTAGGTAAACTAGTCAATAGGTAACCACCTCTATTTTTTCCTTTTAATGCCCCGACTTTGCAAGAAGTGCCCTTTTTCTGTATTATACTGCTATAAATATGATGCCCCTTTTAAATAAAGCTCTTCTCAATCCAAGTATTCCATTTCATCCTTCTACTCCTAAAGTGCAGTAAATGTTTTACTTGTGTTCTGATCTCATGGTGGAATTTAAGACACGAGATGAAATGTAGGCTAAGGATACGAGTTTCCAAAAGAAAAAGGAAACTAAGCCTCAAAAATCTCTTCCCTAAAGGTCATTTCATGCCCTAGTTAGTGCAAAGTATTGACTGAACTTGTTATGTGAACAAGTTGCCTACGTACCTTATCAAGATCAGGTCATAATGTAGTTTAGACTCAATATTGAGTCTGACAACTCATTTGAGACAACAATATGTACCAATTTGGTCGAGACTTTCATTCATATCATAATGTAGGCTAGGGGTATAAGTTAAAGAAGAAAAAGATTTAATAACGCCCAAAATCATCAATTTTGTCAAAGGTAATATTGGACCAAGGATCACCTACGAAACATGCCTCTTATTTTTTTTCCCTTTTTTGTTTGTGCTTCCCCATTTTTACTACATCTTATGCTTTTTCATATGAGGGGGGAGGGGGGGCTGATTTATTCATCTTTTTAGATTTTATTGAGGCTTCATGTTAACATTTTTGTCATTGCCCTTGTGTGGGGTATGATCCTTGGATGACATTTTGAAGAAAAAAAATTTTCCATACTCAACAAGGTTATTAAAGGATTTCTTCTTTGACTTTTTTTTGATAGCTTATTCACTCAAAAAATGAGCAGCTCGAAAGCTATCCCAAGTATAGGAGTTCAGTCGTGTAATAATTAGCCCAAAGGCCAGGTCATCTCCTCAGGGAATGCAGTTTAGTTTCAAAATTTGTGTAATTCTAAAAGAAATTAAGAAAAGACAAATTACTAAACACAGTTCAGATTCAGTTCCTGGATTTTTGGGATTTTTGTAATGAAACTGAAAACAATGTAAATCCTAACTGGAAATTTATCATGCATAAAAATAAATAAATAAATGCCAGATTCAATGCTAGAATAATGAAATAAACAAATCCTGCAATTATTCTATTAAATAAAAATACTAACTTTAAACATAAACCCAAACAAAAATAAACTATAACTAAATAAAAACACTAACTTCAATAGTAAAAATACCCAAAGAAAATATTTAAATGCTAACAAAGACTCCAAATAAGAAAAAACAAACTGAAGAATGACCCAAACAAATATTAAAGATTCAACGCAGGATTTAAAAAAAAAAACAACAACAATCTAAACTGAATAATTTAAACTAAAATAAAATTCCAACCACAACTTTTTACTACTTTTTACTAAACAAATAAACTAAAGAAAGGGAATAGAAGAGAGAGAAAGATTCAATTTAAAAACTAATTAACAATATTTAAATAACACGAAAATCAAACTAAATTTTTTATAATAAAAATAGATCCAACAATTGTTTAAGAAACAAATAAAAAAAATAGGGAGAGAGAGAGAGAGAGAGAGAGCTTAGCCATGAGGAGGGATGAAAGAGAGAGCTGCTATTGCTGCCTCCCTTTCTCTTGCCAACCTATCTATAAAAAAAAACTAAAGAAAACTTAAAGAAACCCTACCTAAGCTACTCTCCCTTGAGCTCCAATTCGGAGCCCCAAGGAAACACCAGCGCATGGGCCATCCAGCCCTCTCACGTGGTCACATCATTTAATGGGCCTTTATTCAAAAAAATTTTTTTTCCTTTTGTTAACACATGGTCAATTTTTCACTTTCAAACCCAATTTTGACTTAGTAAACGTCCGTATCTCTCAAAACTTGAAACAAAAAAGTTGTAGAACTCTTTCTCAAATTTTCTTACAATTTTGAATTGTCTCGATCGGAGCTTGTACGAGAAAGTTACGCCCATATTACAAAATAATGTTGAAATAGTCCATAAAACAGCATATGGTAACTTCACGTCTAATTTCAACCTTGATGCAGCCAGTATTTCTCAAAATGCAAAACATGAGAATTGTAGAGTATTTTATTATCTTTCTAAAACATCTTGAATCATTTGAATCGGAGGTTGAATGAGAGAGTTATGCACAGATCACAAAGTACCATCGATTTTTAGCTTCCAATAGTCACCCTGTAATAAAAAAATACCAAAAATTCATAAATTACTCAATAAAACCTAAATATTATAAATAAGACACAATGTTAAAATATTGAGAGTAATTAGGCATTTAATTAAAAAATATAATTTGTGATGCATGAATTAAAGCACCTAGTTACCCAATTTAAGCTCGTAATCAGTAGAAGAAAAATGGTCTACCATCCCTTTGGCCCATGATTGTTGCCTCAATTGAACTGTCAAACACTAAAGGGCCCAAACTCCAGTTAATAATTTTGTAAAAACTGACTTTAAAAAAGAACTAGTTTAAATTCATGCCCAAATGGGTTAACAAGTGGTAACTCATTATTGGGCTCATTTTGGGTACACTGGTCGGCCAAAGATGGCCACCCATCATATGATCAAAATATGATTGAAATTTCCATAAGACATTATCCACAATTAGGAGGAAAAATTCACGGAACATATATCATCAAAGGGTAGTCCATACATTATGCCCCCTTTTTTTTCTTTTTATTATTTTTTTAAATGGATTCTCAAAACCAATTATCGGTTCCCAGTCTTCCATACTGGCAAAACCATTTCCTACATCACTGCACAAAATGTAAGCAAAAATAGATAAAATTTGTGTTGGCTTTTTGAGTCCAATCCTTGGTTTTGATAATGAAAAACCGCAAGTTAGTAATTGATTACGCGCTTAAATTGCGTAATTAGGTGCTTTAATTCATGCATTGCGAATGATATTTTGTATTAAATGCCTAATTACTCTCAATATTCTAACATTGTGTTCTATTTATAAAATTTGGGTTTTATTGAGTAATGTATGAAATTTTGGTTTTTTTTTTTTACAGAGCAACTGTTGGAAGCTAAAAAAAACGACGGTACTTTGCAATCTGTGCGTAACTCTCTCATCCAACCTCTAATTCAGATGATTCAAGATTCTGTAGAAAGATAAGAAAATAATATACAATTTTTGTGTTTTTTGTTTTGCAAAATACTAGCAGCATCAAGGCCGAAATCAGACGTAAAGTTAGCATGCCGTTTTATGGATTATTTCAACAATTCTTCGTAATCTTGGCGTAACTTTCTCATCCGAGCTCCGATCAAATTGATTCAAAATTCTGGGAAAATCTGAAAAAGAGTTCTACATCTTTTTTGTTTTAATCTTTGAGATTTACAAGCTATAAGAGGGTCGAAAGTGGGCTTGAAAGAGGAGGGCAGTTCATGTACCTTTGAAAAAAAAAAAGAAAATCAAAAAATCAAAAAATGAGATTCGACCCAGCCATGCAGCCGGGTCATCTCAGAAGGTGAGGCGCTGGGTACATACAAAGGAAATACAAAAGAATGGAAAGAAAAAAAAAAGAAAGGAAAGAAAAGCAAGGAAAGAAAAGCAAAAGGAAAGGAATGGAAAAGTCAAAGGAGGGTTTCCTTGTGGAGGGAGCCATGTGCAAGAAGAGAGGAAGGGGGGCAGCGTGCACTGGCTAGAGGGAGAGAAGCAAGAGGTTGGCTATAGTCGCTACAACCTGGGAGTATTACTAGTTGGCAGGACATGGCAGAAAAATTTCTAGCTAAATTCTTTCCACCTGCAAAAACAGCTCAACTCAGGAGTGAGATTGGTCAATTCAAGCAACATGATTTTGAATCACTTTATGAAGCATGGGAAAGGTATAAAGATTTGATTCGACGCTGCCCACAACATGGATTGCCTGATTAGTTGCAAATTCAAATGTTCTATAATGGATTAAATGGGCAAACTCGGACTTTAGTTTATGCTGCATCTGGAGGAACTTTGATGTCAAAGACACCTGAGGGTGCTACTGCTCTTTTGGAAGAAATGGCCTCAAATAACTATCAATGGCCAACTGAAAGAACTATGGCTAAGAAAGTTGCTAGAATTCATGATTTGGAGCCATTTGCTGCACTTTCAACTCAAGTCACTTCTCTATCCCATCAAATTTCAGCTTTGACAACCCAGAGGATACCACAAGGTGCAGAATATGTGGCAGCTACAAGTAGGACAGATCCGAGCATTGGAGCGAGTCAAGAACAGGTTCAATACATCAATAATCGGAACTACAATTATCGTGGTGATCCTTTGCCACAATATTACCATTCAGGGCTTCGAAATCATGAGAATTTGTCTTATGAAAATACAAGGAATGTGCTGCAACCTCCTGCAGGATTTAAGAGTCATCAAGGTGAGAAGAAGATGTCACTTGAGGATGCCATGATATCTTTTGTTGAGGAGACAAAAGCAAGGTTTAAAAAGACAGATGCACGACTAGACAACATTGAGACTCATTGCAACAATATGGGAGCCACTATGAAGAACCTTGAAATGCAAATTGGGCAACTGGCCATGACTATAAATACCCAACAGAGAGGAACTTTTCCTAGCAACACAGAAGTGAATCCTAAGGAACAATGCAATGTCATCACACTTAGGAGTGGAAGAGAAATTGAGAAATCGCCAGCAAAGGAAACCATGTCCACACCTACAGCTAAAAATAATGGCCAAGGCAAGAATAAAGTGGAAGAAGACGAGATGGTGGATGACACACCAAGAGAGACTGACACGTCACCAACAATTTCATTTCCTGACAATCCTCCTATTCTCTCTACTCCACTTCCTTATCCTCAACATTTTCAAAAACAAAAATTAGATAAGCAATTTTCTAAGTTTTTGGATATTTTTAAGAAAATTCACATAAATATTCCTCTTACAGATGCCTTGGAACAAATGCCAAACTATGTCAAATTCCTGAAGGACATCATTTCAAAGAAAAGAAGGTTGGAGGAGTTCGAAACAGTGAAGCTTACTGAGGAGTGTAGTGCTATTCTTCAAAAGAAATTACCTCAAAAATTAAAAGATCCAGGGAGTTTTACTTTGCCTTGCACTATTGGAAATTTATTTTTTGATAAAGTTTTATGTGATCTTGGAGCTAGCATTAATCTTATGCCACTTTCTATTTGCAGGAAATTGGGACTTGGAGAGATGAAACAAACAACCATTTCTTTGCAACTAGCAAACCGATCCATCAAGTATCCACATGGAATCATAGAAGATGTATTGGTAAAGGTGGATAAATTTATTTTTCCTGCTAATTTTGTGGTGTTAGATATGGAGGAAGACCAAGAAGTTCCACTAATTCTTGGCCGACCATTTTTGGCCACTGGAAGGGCGTTAATTGATGTTCAAAAGGGTGAGCTCACATTGAGAGTAAACAAGGAAGAGGTCATATTCAACATCTACCAAGCCATAAGATTCCCAGAAGATCTAAACACTTGCTTTCGGGTAGATATCACGCAGCAATGTATAGAAGAAGCCTTTCAAGAAGTTGTACCAACCGATCATCTAGAACGGTGTATCACTACTTTATCCCATGTTTATGATTTTAATAATTCTACTATTTTCGAATCTGATTTACCTTGTGCTAGTAAGGAATTTCTACACTGTGTATTTGCTTTGGGAGCTTTGCAGCAGGTTACAACAGTTAGCAATGAAGTGGGGAGGATAGAACCTATGGTGGCAAAGACGGATTCTGGAATTTCTAAAGAAAAGATGCAGCAAACTACAACTCCAGAGTTGAAGCAATTACCTGAGCATCTTCTCTATGCATTCCTAGGGGATAATGACACCTTTCCAATGATTGTCGCTGCATCACTCACATCGGAAGAAGAGGAAAAGTTGCTGCGTGTGTTGAGGGAGCATAGGACAGCCTTGGGATGGACTATTTCTGACATAAAAGGTATAAATCCTTTAATTTGCATGCACAAGATTTTAATGGAGGAACTTCACAAACCGTCAATCGAGCACCAAAGACGATTAAATCCAGCAATGAAGGAAGTTGTGAGAGCTGAAATTTTAAAACTCCTCGATGCTGGAATTATTTATGCTATTTCAGATAGCCTATGGGTAAGTCCAGTGTAGGTTGTGCCAAAGAAAGGTGGAATGACGGTGGTGAAAAATGACAACAATGAGTTTATTCCTACAAGAGCAGTCACGGGGTGGCGTGTATGTATGGATTACCGCAAGTTGAATAAAGCAACAAGGAAGGATCATTTTCCACTTCCCTTCATTGATCAAATGCTGGATCGATTGGCCGGATATTTCTATTATTGCTTCTTAGATGGTTATTCGGGATATAATCAGATTGCCATAGCCCCCGAGGATCAGGAGAAAACAACATTCACATGCCCTTATGGAACATTTGCTTTTAGGAGGATGCCTTTCGGATTGTGCAATGCCCTGGCAACATTTCAGCGTTGCATGATGACTATCTTTTCTGATATGGTGGAAGAGATAATGGAAATTTTCATGGATGATTTTTCAGTTTTTGGTACATCTTTTGATCATTGTTTGCATAATTTAACCCTTGTTTTGCAGAGATGTGAAGATAAAAATCTAGTCTTAAACTGGGAGAAGTGTCATTTCATGGTTCAAGAAGGGATCGTGCTTGGCCATAGAGTGTCATCTAAAGGAATTGAAGTTGATCGAGCCAAAATTGCAATCATAGAAAAACTACCACCTCCAAAGAATATGAAGGGAATCAGGAGTTTTTTGGGACATGCGGGATTTTATAGACGGTTTGTAAAGGATTTTTCTAAACTCTCTAAACCTTTATGTAATCTTCTCAAAAAAAATTATGAATTTGACTTTAATGATGTTTGTTTGCAGGCCTTTAACGCAATCAAGGAGAAACTAATTTCAGCACCAGTTATGACTGCACCTGATTGGAGTCAACCTTTTGAAGTCATGTGTGATGCCAGTGACTTTGCAATTGGAGCAGTGTTAGGACAAAGGCAAGACAAACTGTTTAGGGCCATATATTATGCAAGCCGAACATTGAATGATGCTCAATTAAATTATACAACAACTGAGAAGGAGATGCTTGTTGTGGTGTTCGCTTGTGATAAATTTCGGTCTTACCTTATTGGTACAAAGGTGATAGTGTTCACTGATCATGCAGCACTTCGCTATTTATTTGACAAGAAGGATGTCAAGCCTAGGTTGATTCGTTGGATCTTGCTTCTGCAAGAATTTGACTTGGAGAATCGCGATAAGAAAGGGAGCAAAAATTTAGTTGCTGATCATCTCTCTCGGTTAGAGCAAGAGGAAGTAAGACCAGGCTCAACGATCCAAGAAGCATTCCCTGATGAGCAGTTATTTGCATGTGAGATCAAGCTTCCTTGGTATGTTGATATTGTAAACTACTTAGCTTGCAAAGTATTGCCACCAAATCTCACGTACCATCAAAGTAAGAAGTTTCTACATAATGTGAAATATTATCTTTGGGATGAGCCTTTACTATTCAAAAGATGCCCTGATCAAATCATCCAAAGATGTGTGCCAGAAGAAGAGATGCACGCCATTCTTCATCATTGCCATTCCTCATCATATGGAGGACACTTTGGAGCAACACGTACAGCAGCTAAGGTACTTCAAAGTGGCTTCTTTTGGCCTTCTATTTTCCGTGATAGTTACACTGTGGTGAAAACTTGTGACCGGTGCCAATGTATGGGAAATATTTCAAGACGTCAGGAGCTACCTTTGAAAAACATCTTAGAGGTTGAGTTGTTTGACGTTTGGGGAATAGATTTTATCCGTTCCCTCCTTCTTTTGGCTATGTTTATATCTTGTTAGTAGTTGATTATGTGTCAAAGTGGGTGGAAGCAATTGCTACAACAACAAATGATGCAAAGGTAGTGCTCAAATTTCTACATAAGAATATATTCACAAGATTCGGCACTCCACGAGCTATTATTAGTGATGAAGGGACTCACTTTTGCAACAAGTTATTTGACAATCTTCTTTCTAAATATGGTGTGAAGCATAAGATAGCACTTGGCTACCATCCTCAAACGAATGGCCAAGCTGAAATTTCAAATCGAGAAATCAAGAACATCCTTGAGAAGACGGTCAACTCTAATAGAAAGGATTGGGCAAAGAAACTTGATGATGCTTTATGGGCATATCGCACTGCTTTTAAAACACCTATTGGCATGTCCCCTTACCGATTAGTGTTTGGAAAAGCATGCCATCTCCTGGTGGAATTGGAGCATAAAGCCTATTGGGCTGTAAAGAAACTTAATTTTGATTTGAAGGCAGCAGGGGAAAAGCGACTTCTTCAATTGAATGAGATGGATGAGTTTAGGAATGATGCTTATGAAAATGTAAAAATCTACAAAGAACGTACGAAGAAGTGGCATGACAAGCAAATTCTCAGGCGTGAGTTTGCTCCAGGACAGCAAGTTCTACTTTTCATCTCACGATTAAAACTCTTCCCAGGTAAGTTAAGGTTAAGATGGACAGGTCCTTATACAATTGACAAAGTTTTCCCTTTTGGAGCAATAGACTTGAAGGACAAGACAGGGAACATATTCAGAGTGAATGGTCAGAGATTGAAGCACTACTATGGAGAACAAATGGAGAGGAACTGTGCATTTATTCCTCTTGGAGATCCTCATTGATGAAGGCTGAAACGTCTGGCTAGAGACGTTAAAACAAGCGCTTATAGGAGGCAACCCAAGGAGTTTTTCCTTTGTTTATTTCTTTTATCTTTATTACTTTATTAATTTATCTATGCACTTTTGAATAAGTTAGATTTTTTATGCAGGTTTATTTGGCACGAGTACAGAGCTGAAAACTTAATTCCTCTACGGATTCACCAATAAGTCAGGGAAGTTTCTTTCTTTTCTTCAATCTTTCTCATTTTTGAATAACATTGAAAAAAAAATGTGTGAATATGGATGATTAGGCCATGCGTGACCCTACTTATGCCCTTCATATACCTGCATATAACCTAGGAGTACACACTAGGTCATTTATGTGTAGTTTCTATTTATATGGCTAAACTAGGAATCGTAACTCATTGAAAGTTGATTAGTAGTGCAATTGTGTTAATCTGGCTATATAAACTCTTGTATCTACATGGTATCTCTTGAGGCTATAAAAATACACGTTCACGTGACTTGTAGCACTTAGGGTTCCTTGTGAACACTGAGAGAGCGCCCGTGGAGACTTTGACACCTTGTAAGGTACTGTTGAGCCATTTATCGCTCTTTTGAGTTTTGACATCAACTCAGAGTTCATGAAACTCAACTTTCCCTATTTTTTTCTGGATACTCTTTGTACACTAGTCTTGGTTTTTGAATTGCTAGCCTAGAGGTGAAATCTAGTGGGGAGATAAAAACTTAGGTCTTGTAGCCTACTCAAGATGTGAAGGCCGAACCACCCCTAGAAATAGATTTATTTCATGGACTCTTGTTCGAGCTTAATGCACATGGATGGTATGAAAACAATAAAAGAAGTGTTATGATTGTCCTAATTGACCATGAAAAGAAAGAAATTGAAAAATGAACAAAAGAAAGAAAAAGAGAAATAGAAATACCCTAGAAGAGGTGAAAGATTAATACCTGCTCCACACAACTACAACAAAAGTCAAGGACAAGACGCATGTTATCCACATATGAAGACTCTTCACACGCCTAATGCCTCAAATGTATTCACGCCTAGTTTGTGAATAAGTTGATCTAGGGTGGTCTCGGTTGGACAGGGCGAGTAGGTGAGAAGATGTTAGGGTGAAGGACCTGACACCTCCTGAATAGGCTTGATCCTTTTCAGACTAGTCCACTCCATACATTTAGCGTTTGTTCCTTGCAGTATGTCGGATGTTTGATCAAGACACTCCTCCTCACATACAATGAGTGAACCCATCCTTTTTGAGTGTTTTTTAGGGTATACCAGTTAGGCCGAGTCAAAGCGACAGTTCTTTAGGTGTCCACGAATATCCTGGGTGTAACGAGTCACACACATTACACGCGCTTCAAGATTTCACCTATTTATTCTTGAATTTATATGGCTACATTAACTCTGAATTATGCTCGCTGGTTAATTTTACGTGAGTTTACTATTCTTAATGGCTATATAATGATGAGATTTGCATAAATGACTTACTTCGGAGTTGCGTGAATTGGGTATGAATGAGTTTGTGTGTAATTTGGTGATATTCCTGTATGTGAAAGGGTATGGTTGTGTTGCCTGTGTATTCATTCATTGAAATTGGTATGACACCACCCTAAATTGCATTCACGTTATTTGCTAGGGACTAGCAAAACTTTAGTTGGGGGGTGTGATTACGCGCTTAAACTGCGTAATTAGGTGCTTTCATTCATGCATTGCGAATGATATTTTGTATTTAAATGCCTAATTACTCTCAATATTTTAACATTGTGTTCTATTTATAAAATTTTGGTTTTATTGAGTAATGTATGAAATTTTGGTTTTTTTTTTTTTTTTTTTTTACAGAGCAACTGTTAGAAGCTAAAAAAAACCGACGGTACTTTGCAATCTGTGCGTAACTCTCTCATCCAACCTCTGATTCAGATGATTCAAGATGCAGTAGAAAGATAAGAAAACAATCTACAATTTTTGTGTGTTTTTTTTTTGCAAAATACTGGCAGCATAAAGGCCGAAATCAGATGTGAAGTTAGCATACGCCGTTTTATGGATTATTTCGACAATTCTTCGTAATCTTGGCGTAACTTTCTCATCCGAGCTCCGATCAAACTGATTCAAAATTATGAGAAAAGCTGAAAAAGAGTTCTACATCTTTTGTGTTTTAAGCTTTAAGATTTACAAGATATAAGAGGGTCGAAAGTGGGCTTGAAAGAGGAGGGCAGTTCATGTACCTTTGAAAAAAAAAAAAAATCAAAAAATGAGATGTGACCCGGCCATGCAGCCGGGTCATCTCAGAAGGTGAGGCACTGGGTACATACAAAGGAAAGACAAAAGAATGGAAAGAAAAAAAAAAAAAAAAAGGAAAGAAAAGCAAGGAAAGAAAAGCAAAAGGAAAGGAATGGAAAAGTCAAAAGAGGGTTTCCTTGTGGAGGGAGCCGTGTGCAAGAAGAGAGGAAAAGGGGCAGCGTGTGCTGGCTAGAGGGAGAGAAGGCTGGACCATAGCAAAAAAGAAAAGAAAAGATTTTTCTTGAGGAGAAACATTATTTTGGGGGAGCTTCCTTGTGGTTTTCTTTTGGGGGTGCTGTGAGGATACACACACAGCTAGCAAAGGAGAGTTGGAAGCACGCAAAAATAATATCTTTTCAGAATCAGAAGGCGGCGAACAACTGCGGTGTTCGGGGTGTTCGTGACGCGCGACGGCGGTGCGGCGAGTGTTGATCTTTCTCGTACGCTCCAAATTGAAGAAAATATGGTGAAATCTGTTATGTTGGATTTAATTTTCGGAATGAACTAAATTTTTGAATTCTAGGAAAACGATGAAGCCAGTTTCGAACTATGCTTGCTCTTTGATGCTAATCTGAAGTAGTTTTCATTAATGTTTGTTTGAGTTATTATGTGCCTAATGCTTTTAATTAACTGGCCATTAATTAAATGATTTTAGTCTTATGATTTGCTATCGAGAGGGGGGATTATAGGATAGATCTTGGATAATTCAGCGTAGGTAAATATAGAGATCGAAAGACTTGTATGAACCTACGTAGCATTAAAAATCGAGGGTCTTACTGCGTTCTTGCGTTATTAATTTGCATACTCTTATGTTAAATAATAAACAAGAATAGGTTCCGATTGACTATCGAAAGAGGTTTTTCGAAAAATTGGCGATTTTCCAACAAACAGAGAAAACGAAGTTAAATTAGCTAAATGAGTAAAGCATAGAGAGAAACTCGGTGAAATCGGTTTCCTAGAAGTTTTCACCATCATCAATTTGACACGCGGTACAGTTTTAAATTCTCCTCAATAGTTTATTTAAAGTAGCTTTGTTTAAATTTTGCAGTCTAAAATTGTTAATTTTTCTAAATAAAATCAAGGTTAGTAAAATTTCGGTACTTGGTAAAATTAAGACATCAATCCCTGAGGACGATACTCTACACATCATTATATTATAAAACTACGATATTGTGCACTTGCAGTTTGCTCCGGTCAGTAATGTATGTGCCTAAGTACTTGAATAGGTCCATCATTCAGATCACACACATGAAAGTGAAGTGGAAGCCAGAAAGACATTGAAGAGCACATACTCTTGTTATATTCCATAGGAAAATGACGAGCGAAAGAAGAAAACATGTTATGTTTCATTGTATTTCATTTTGGTTTTATATTTTGGTCTGTAATAATTGCATCTCATGCATGATAGGGATGAATGCTCAATGGACCATAGATTGACTCATAGGAACCAATACCCTTAAGATAAAATGCCACAGTTTACTCACACAGGGTTGAAAAAGTTCAAGGGCCAAAATGAATTTAACAAAGACTTCGGTCGACCAATTTTTGGGCTTTATTTAAAAGCCTAAGACTTAGACTGACATTAGGTTCCCATAAACACTTCATGAAAAATCCCCTATAACTTAAAATTTTTACCTATGTGAACACGGGTGACTTCTAATAAAAATCAGCACCTAAAATAAACATTGAAAAGGTCTCGATCAACTGAACCAGTCCAGTTATACTATGCTGGGTCAACCGAACCACTGTTGACTGAGGAGATTAAGCCTCAATCGACCGAACTTGTGCAGTATAAATGATATGGTCGACCAAACCATACGAAAGTAAACATTTTGACTTTGTACAGTCGACCGTCCAGGTTTGAACACAGTGTCCTCAGTCGACCGAACCACCATGTGTCTGACTACACTCACTCGACCAAATTTTTAGTTCTCTTTGGCCACGGTCGACTGAACTGTTTGATTAGCTGAGCGAAACTTTTGTTGGTCGGCCGAACTTCGAATGGGTTAAAATCACCTGAATACGGTCGACCATATTCTCAGTTGAAAAATACCATGGTCAACCGAAGCTCCCAAAGTGGTCAACCGAACCCTCAGTACGGTCGACCGAAACTCTCGGGTTGCCCAATTTTTACCGAGGTAAATTAGGGCTTATTTTTTATTAACCTCACTTAAAATTTTTCAAAAATACCGAATAAGTCCCGAACAATTATATTTTTTTGGAGTGTCTATATATACTCCCTCGTTTGGTTTGATTAGCACGAATTAGCAAACATCATTAGAAAATTATTCTCTAAAATTTCAAATACCCATTTCTCTCATACAAGCTTAAAAATCCTACTCTTACTTATTCCAATTGCAAGATATCTTTTGTGAGAGTTTCTTGAGGTTATCCATATAAGCTTACACTCTCATATTCTCTAATTAATATTGATTTTTTATTGAGAGTAAGCTTGAGTTTTCCCTTGTCATTTCATTCATAAATCTTCTTTGGGAAAATTCTCTAGGGGTTGAGTCTTGCATTATTGTTGCAAAACTCAAGAGCTTGTATTGCGTTTGTTTGTGAAAAATATTTTTGACAAACTTAAACCAAATATCTCTTGTGGTTGATTTTTTAAGAAAAACATTTTTGAGATATTTGTTAGTGTGTTTCAGATCTTTGATATTGCTCGTTATGATTGATATAGTTATCTTGATTCAAAGATCACTACACATACACTATCATATACTGATTCCTATACTTGCATTATCTTGAGAGTAGTCATATAAACTTTATTGACCTTATAAATCCTATCATACTGAAGTGCCTTGGTACATATCTTCTTATTGGAGAAGCTCATATATTGTACACGAAAATTTATATTTGATTATCTGTTGTATTCTAGGCATGGCCTGAGGGGGTATTGATCTAGCGCTTAAGGATCGGTTGTAAAGATTGAGGTTAGCCCTGGTAATTTGACCTGGTGTTGTATTCGGTATCGCTTCACCCATGAAGTGAGCTTTAGTGAAATCCTCTTACTTGTGAGCTTGATGCGGGGACATAAGTAGTATTGGCCGAACCCCAATAACAATCTTATGCATACTCTTTAGTTTTCACACTTTATTTACCGCACATGTATGTTATTATTTATTACTTTGATTGATTTATATACATAGTTTGCTTTATAAATTTAAAAATCTACTCAGTAGATCATTTATGATATTGGGAAATACTTAGACAAACCCTAGGGTGTGTATTACTACTGCTAGTTAATTTGACCTAGGAGGAAAAGTTTTAAATTTCCAATTCACACCCCCCCCCCTCTCTTGTGAATACACCATTTTCAACAATTTGGCACAAGGCGATGCAATGAGACTAAAATGCATTTTATTCAATTTAAAACTCAAAATAATTTGAACAAAGAGATTTTTCAAGGAACCATCCTTTTTAAGAATAAAGGATTTTGTTGATTCTATCCCCACTGGGTCTTCAAACATATGTTCAATTTTCCATCATCACTTCTTATCCCAAAGTCAACAGCCAGTCAATCCTTCAACCTAGCATGGAGCTGTTTTAAATGCCATCCTTTTCTTTTCGACATTATCTCCTTCATAAGGATGTCCTTGTACTGCTTGTGACTCCTTATCTTCTTCTTTTTTTGTCCATTTCTTCCTGCGCAGTTCCCTCCTTGATACTTGAGTTGTTCATCCTTCCAATCTTGAATGTCCCCTCAATTATTTCTCTGGTGATTACCAAATTTTCAAATTTCTAAGGACAACCTATGATAAGATGGCCAAAATATAGATCTTTTAGAGTGTTGATAAATAAAGAAATTGCTTCCCTATCCTCAACTGAAGGATGAACCAGTGCTGCCATTTCTCTCCATCAGTAAGCATATTATTTAAATGATTTGTTTGAATTATTTTCCATATTCTGCAAAGTCAACCTATCCAGAGCTATCTCAATCACATGACTATACTAGGCAATGAAAGCATGAGCTAGATCTTTCTAGGTGCATATCTTTGCTCGATCAAGCTGAATGTATCATCTCATAGCTACCCTAGTCAAACTATCTTGGAAACAGTGGATGAGCAATTTATCATTATCCAAATGTGCAGCCATTTTTTGACAATACATCCTTAAATGAGTTATTGGACATTTGGATCCACTGAACTTCACGAAATCTGGGACTTTGAATTTTAGGACTAAAATCACATTGGGCACCAAACATAGATCAATAATATTCATCAAACTTAATGTTCTTGTTCCTTCCATAGCTTGCAACGTTCCTCCAAGGCTTCATATTTCTGATTTACCTTCGAACTAAGGATTTGTGCTTTAATCATTTCCCTAGCTATTCCTCTTCCTTGGAAATTAGGATTGGTGATTGGTGGTTCTTGTGCATTTCTCCTCGATTGAAATCTTGGGACTGATGCCATTGGGATAGACGGGTACGAGCTTGGTCTCGAGCCAGTTGAGAGATTCATCAGATGTTCACTAACAGGTGTAAATCCTAGTGGAAATGAGGATCTTCTTCAATTTCAGGTTCTGGAGATTGCACATTTCTTGTAGTAGTGAGTATCCCCATAAATTTATTCAATTGATCTTTAATATCTTGAATATCTTGATAGATATCCTCTTGACGTTGTTCAAGACCTCCCATGCAGCTTTCAAAATGCTCACCTATGATCTTGGCCTTCTGTCTAAGGATGTAGAAAGATTGCATGGTTCATGCACAATGTTGGAACTTCAGATTTTCGTTCTACCACTCTAGCACACTGCTTTTGCAGGTAACTAGAACATAAGTAAAGACCCATTGGCTATGACTATGCATGAAATGCATGAATACAATGCAACCTAAAACAACTACTTTTCAGAATTCTTTGGAAAAACCTCATCATCTAATGAAAACTCCCCAAATCAAACCAACCCTTGATATACAACCCTTTCATTTTAAGAACTTGCATACACGTTTATTTTCCTCTGATGACTCCTAAAAGTTGACCTTATTTGTTGAGCATTCAATTTTTTCCTCAATTACCTTAATTCTTTCAATTCAACTAATTTTCTAATGATTCTGTCAAATTTTGAAGTACAGTTGAACTCCATTTCTTCTTTATTGAATACCACTACTAGGTCATCCAAAAGGTGATTTGCGATTTCCAAAATCTTGAGCAAGTAGTACGCATGTCTAAAATGGATGCAAAATGCAGGAAGCAACATAAAGGAACTAAAAAATATATACAAAATACTGGACTAAATCATATGGAGAAGGATGAGACTCTTGTCCCAACCCCAAGTGGGATTATTTTTACAATTTTTTTATCAAGGATCTATCCTAAGGGAAGGAAAACTATAGGCAAATAAGTGTGGTTCAAGCTTTATTCCCTATTAACAACATGTTCTCAGCATGTTACCTACCCTTACCCAATGGCCTTGGACAAAGTTCAAAATAAGCGGAGTGGTTCACGTTCCCCCAAAGACAATTGTCTCATGAGGGCTAATGTACTATGCTCCTTTCTATTCCTAAATGGTGAAGCCCGAGTAGAAAGGCTCGAGAAAATGTGTGTGAGTTTATATAATTAGCATATTCCCACAAACCCGACATATCATTCATCTTTACACATCCTTATTCAAACATATATACAATAAAATATTCACAATTATATAAACAATATTCACAAAATAAGATGGAGTAATTAAAAGACTTATAAAATTCACATTTGGGATAATTTCTAATTAATTAATGGCTTGATTCTCTAATGTCCCCAACAGAGTCGCCAATCTGCCACGATATCCTGAGAATGAGATGCCCCGAGGAGGCAAGGGAATATGATATATGATTTTGAAAAATTTTTAATTTGGAGTCGCCACTAACCTATTTTTCCTTGGTGCAATTAGAAAACCTAATTACTACTCATTTGATTGGTCACTAGACTAAACCTAAGCGAAGGAACCAGTAATCTCGATCTGTGTATACCAAGATTGGGATCGGGAGTTCGGTTATGCGAGGGGAAGGTATTGGCATCCCCTACACACTCATTCTATAAACGATACCTAATTAATTAAGAATTATCCCCAAATTGAATTCAATAACCTTTTAATTAACTTTTTTTAAAATAAACAAACAAATGAATGAATAAATGTATAAAATTGACAGGAGATTAACAAATTTGGGTGTGACTTAGGAATGTCTAATGAGACCTCCAAAAGAGGGGATCTTATCATAACCCCCCCCCCCCCCCTCAAAACCAATATAGGTGAGGTCTACAAATACCCCATTACCCTTTTCAAAACATTAGTACACACCCACCCAAAATCAAGAAAATTATAAAAAAAAATATCTTTTAAAAATATTCCAAAATTTTTCAAAATTTTGAAGAAATTTTTCTGAGCATTTTAACATTTTTTTCAAATTTTTTTTGAAATTTTCAAAGCTTTTTCCTCATTTTTTTTTTAATCAAAATAACTCTAAATATTTTTCTTGGCTTCAAAAATATTTTTCCAAAATTTTCCCTATTTTTTTGCAATTTTTCAACTATTTTTCTCTATTTTTTAAATTAAAAAACTAATTTAAAATAATAGATAAAATAAATAAATAAATAAATACTGAATTGGGTCAACCAATTCATTCATAATGAACTAGGTCAAGTGGTTCATTTAAAATAAACTAGGTCAACTAACAAATTCCAGGTGTCCACCCACAATGGTGACACATGCCCCCCCCCCTCTTTTTTCTTTGATTTTTTTGGGATGGAGTGACGTCAACCTAGACACGAGTCAGTGCCCAATTGATCTAGATCTTGAAACATGGATTGCTGACATGGCAAAGATTTAGGTCGTCCAGAGAAAACACAGATCGAACAGCCAAGAATGAGCCATGTTGCCCCTAGGATACTTGGTCCAGAACACCCCATGTGTCGCCATGTGGTGGTGACACGTGGCCCTTACCCCCAAATATAAAAACCTAAATTTTTATTTTTCCTCATTTGTCACACTCCTCTCTCTCTCTCTCTCTCTCTCTCTCTCTCAAAATCTCTCCGATCTCTCTCTCGACCTTTCTCTTTTCTTTGATTTCTTCTTTGCACTATTCTTCTCTTTCTTCTTCTTATTCTTCTTCCTCTTCCTCTTCCTCTTCCTCTTCCTCTTCCTCTTCTTCTTCTTCTCTCTTCTTTTTCTTCCCTCTCTTTCACTATCCTCTCATTTTTTTCTTTTCTTATTCTATTTTTTCCTTTTTCTTCTTCTAAATCCCCCTCCTTTCTGCATATCCTGTCTTACTCTGTTGGAATTGGTGTGATCCCAAGAGTGGGGGGGGGGGGTGAATTGGATATTTTAAAATTTCCTTTAAAGATAAATTTTATTACTATAGTTCTACTCAACTTAGGATTTATCAATTTACCAATTGTGTAAAAACTTAATGATATACACAGGTATAATAGTTTCAGAATGTCTCAATTAGTTACTAACGAAAAATCAAGCAATGATATTAACAATTTAACACAAGCATGCAAATATTGGAATGTAAAGAGAATAAGAGGAGAGTGACACAAGGTATGTTATCGAGGTTCGGCTAACAATGCCTATGTCCCCGCCTCAAGCTTACAAGCAAAAGGATTCCACTAATGCTCACTTGCGGGTGGAGCGACATTGGTTACAATACCTTTTCCTTACTGGGCAAAGGAAACCTCAGGTCAGATTCACAGGGCTAACCCCAACATTTACAATCAATCCTTACGGGCTAGATCAACACCCTTTCAGGCCATGCCTGGAATACAACAGCAAGTAAAAATTTCGTGTACAATACAAGAGCTTCTCATACTATAAGCAGATATGTACCAAAATATAACCAATGCACTCTTATATGATAAAGAATTAATGCTCAGTAGAGTATTTCAAGTCTAACTCTCAAAGGTATATTCATCCAGTAATGTGAGAGATGATAATGAGGATAATCTTTGTTTCAAATAAGTTAAGATCAATAAAAGTTTCTCAAGGATTCAAACCTCAAATAATGTTGTCTCCACAAATATTAATTTTCTGTGATGAACTATAGGAGACAATAAAGATTAGCCTCACAAAGATACTTTACAATAACCACAAAATCAAACTTTTGCCTCTTGCAAATATTTAAAGCTAAGGTAGGTTTTCCAAAGAAATGTATATGAGAGAAATATTTTGGGAAACACTCAATGCCAACTCTCAAAAGATTTTATCAAAAACAAATGAATATGTGAGAGTATTTATGCCTTTGAAGAATATGATAATGAGCCCACAAAAATGGAAATTAATCGCTCTTCAAGTTGCAATGAATTTGCAAATGAAGAGGATAAGAAAATAGAACTCTCTTCCTTTTAAAATGATTTTAAAAATAAAAATATGAAAGAGTATAAGCATATGCTTGATTTTGAAAGATATGCAATAAAGACAAAAAGAATTTTAAAGAGACTATTTGGCTAATCTTATTGCTAATCAAGTTACTAATCAGGACAAATGAAGGGGTATATATAGAATTCCCAAGATTTTTTACTGTTGGGGACACGGAGGGAATTTTGAAAATGTTTAATTAAAAATTAACCCCTGATTAGCGCAGTAAAAAATTAGGAACCCGAGAGGTTTGATCGACTATTGCTTAGCACCGATCACCTGAACTCACACAGAAAATTCAAATTAAAGTTGGGGTTCGGTTGACCAAGGATAGTGTCGATCGGCTGAGGTTAAGGCGATACAAACCCTTCGTAGGTTCAGTCGGCTGAGCTCCTTGTCAGTTATCCGAATTGGTTTACTTCGGTCAGCCGATTAATTTTACTCCTTAAAGGCCGATCTGCCAAGGCAGATATGTCAGTATGGGATTTTGGTTTCGGCGCCTAAGGAAGATGCGTGTTCAACAGGATGGTCACCCGAGCCCCTTTTAAAAATCTTTTACAAATAGCTTCGGTCGGCTTAGGTAAATTGAACTTTTAAGATTTGGTCGACCAGGGCCTTTTCAAAGTGCACATTTTTGCCCTATTTTTGTCCTTGAATTGATTCCATCATGTGTGAATAAGTTATACCATTTTGTTGTAAAGGTTTTGGGTCCTAATGGTCAGTCTATGGTCTTATATATTTGAGCATTCAATCCTTACCATGCATGAGATGCAATTATTATAGACCATCTAATTATTACAGACCCAAAGAAGATATAATGCAATTACAATTTGTTGGCCTTACAAGGTTTAATACTCCATTTTGATGCTAACAAACAAGTAGGACTTAACATGCTTTAGTTAAGTATGTGTTTTCTCAGGAATCCATATTGAAAGTACTCATGTAGCATGGATCAAAGTTTGATAGTATGGATCAAAGTCTGAAGATCATAAGAGCATGATGATTAAAGAAGATCAACATGAGAGCTAAAAGAAGAAATATCAAGAGGATGTAAAGAGATGAAAGATTAGATTATTCTAAAAGATTAGAGACTAGCAACAAAGGAAGTTCAGAGCAAAGAAGAATTTTTTAGCATTCAGGACAAGTCTTTGTAAGTACTTTAAGTCTATTCAAGTATGAAGTTTTCATTTTGAAGCTCATTAGACAAAGAGACTTAGAGACCTTAAGATAATAACTTGGAACATGTTTTCAAAGTTAAAACAAATCTATATTCCAAGTAATAATGAGAGAAAAAAATCAAAAAGTGACTAAGAAAAGAAAATCATTCAGTTGACAGACGACTGTGTGTTAACATATAGACGACTGACTAAATTTACAAGGTTTAAAATTGAAACACAGAAGCCTAACAGATGACTATCAAAGCTCCCACAGATGACTGTCAGTGAAAAGTGAGAAGACTGTTTAGGTTTCACCAGACGATTGTCCACCCTCTATGTTATTAAAAAGCTTAAAAGTATACATAGACAGACGACTGTCATCATATGGACAGATGACTGTCACCTCATATTCTAGTGATAGACGACTGCCACTCAAGGGACAGACGACTGTCACCTTTCTGCCTATGATTTTCACAATTATATTAAATGGACAGATGACTGTCAGGACTTCACAGTCGACTGCCTCGCGGCATTTTTCTGTTTTCCAATGGATATAATTTTTGAAATTCAAATATTTGGAAACTCAAATAAGTTTAATATATGGGAACAAGTCTGAGTATCCTTTGGGGAACAAGCAAGAAGGTTTTATACATCTATAAATACCCCTAAAGACACATTGATTTAATCACCAAGATCATTAAGAACTCACAATCTGCTGTCATACTCTCTCTCATTCTGAAATTCTGAAAGTGCTTCATATTACTCTCATCCTTGCTTGAAATTAAGAGAAGTTCTTGCTAAATCTCACTGTGTTTGATCATTGAGTTGCTAATTCTTTCATTGAAAGATACCTATGGTGATAAGTTTCTAAGAGCTTCATTTTGAAATTCATATTCTGAATTTACTGAAGTGCATTAGTGTTTTAAACTTGTACTAATCAGCTCTTTGACGAGCAAGTTCTTGTACGTATTGTTTTTCTATCATTGTAACAGGGCTTGTTGACAATTTGAGTATTGAATCGTTGGACCAAACAAGGGGAGATTGTTTGGAGAAGGCGGGCTCTAGCCTTACCCAAGGAGTGCTTGTAATTGTTTTTGTTCCGGCTGATAAAGGAACGGTAATAGTGAATCCTTTGGCAGTTTGGCCAAGGGCGAGGATGTAGGCTGTGTTGAAGCTGAACCTCGTAAAAATCCTTGTGTTCTTCTTTCTCTACTCTACTCTTTATTTTTCAAGGATATAATCTGCGTGGTTGCTTTAAATTTCAATTCTGAATGTTTGGTTGTTAAATAGACCAGAAGGTAATTCATTTTGGATAAATCAACATTGATTGCTAAAACCGAAAGGGACTACGTTGGTTGATTATCCTTGACCTATTAATCTGAAAGTTTATTTAAAAACTGAAAATTGGGAAGAAGAATAATTGTGATACAGGGCTTATACTGAGTGTAGCAAATTTTCACATATATTGTTACATAAATTGAGAGTTTGATCTTGTTGTGATTGATTGTGATTGTTTCTAAAGATTTGCAACTTAAAAGAACTAATTCTAAAGGAACAATTTTTTTTTAAAACCAATTCAGCCCTCCTTTTGGGAAGCTATTCCTAATTTCACAATTGATAAAATGGTCTTCAGTCCTTTTGCTCTTCAAATGCCATATATATATAAGCTTTGATGGGCATCAAGGCTCCCACCGTATCCATACCATCCATGCGCGCTAAGAGTAATCCTGTTAAGAAACTCAATGCACAGGTAAGATACAAAGTGATCTATCATTATCAAAACGGGACAAAGACTCATAGAATCAACACACTTACTCTCTTAATCTCTTTGATCTCTCTCTCGAATTTTCTCTCAATTCTTTTTCTCTCATTTTTATTTTTTTACCAATTTTTTTTGTACTTTTTGTCAATCAACTCTACACAAAGGAATGAGGGCTTTCAAATACTTTTAGGTCCACAAAAATTTCAAGATAAGTACCCCTCTTCTCTTTGCTTCTCATTTTTAGATCAAACAATCTTGATTTGTATTTTAAGTTTGAATTGAATAGAGCTCATGGTGAATTGACACACCCTGAACTCGGTGAGTGAACTCAATCAGTTGGGTGACTCAATGAGTTAACTCAATACGTCTTTATGAGCTGAATGGGTTTTGGGTCTTGTTCATATGGGCTTTGCTTGGGATTTGGACGTGTAGACTCTATTTGGTTTTTGGGTTAGGATGGGCTCTATTTGGTTCCTAGGTTAGGTTGGGCTTTGTCTTTTTTTAAATAGATTGGTTTAATGGTTTTTTAAAAAAATTGGATCTGCGCCCCAATATTGGGCTAATGGCTTCTTCTTTTTAAATGGCTAAGGGTTTTGGGTGTCAAAAAATTGGGCCCAAGGCCCTTTTATTTTAAAACACGAGGCTTGGGTTATTTTTGAAATTGGTAAATGGACCCAGGTCCAAATGGACCTGGGTCTTGAGGAGTTTATGGGTCAAGTTAATGGGTCAGTCAATGGGTTTGTGCCAACGGCTTAGGGCCAACGAGTTGGATCTGAATCCTTAGATCGGATTTGATTGATTTCAAAATGCTTTGTTTCCTATTTTCGAATGAATATTGAATAATAATTAAAAATATGAGAAAGACTTACCTAGAATCTTGTACTCCTTCAATCTTTGAGTCCTCTTCTCTTTAGTCTTGGCTGCAATTCCTCTATCTTTTTGGGTGGATGTTGTGGTATGACTTTCTGAATGCTACTACCTGTATGTTTGTCCATCTCTGTGTGTCTAAATTTCTTTCTAAGATGCTATCGTTGTGTGGGATGTTGTGAATGGTGTAATCCCAAGAGGGAGCATGAATTGGATATTTAAAAAAAAAAAAAATCTTCCTAGGTCAGGTATGTTCAATTTCAAACAACAGCCAGTATTACAAAACCTTGGGTCTTTCTATGCAAACTCAAATCCCCCCAATAATATAAGCGTGTATGTAAACCAATTAATCACAATAAATAATCAAACATACATGTGCGGAAATAAAATAGCGTAGGGAAAGAAAAAGGCACAATATTTGTCATTAAGGTTCGGCCAATACTGCCTACGTCCCCGCCTCAAGGTAGAGCTCAAGGATTCCACTATTTGCTCACTTAACCAGGTGGAGTGACGTCGTTTGCAATACTCCTTATAAGGTGGAGTCTCCTCAGCTCGATTATGGGGCTGAGCCACAACTAGTTCCCCTTATGAGGCGAAGTCTCCTCAGCTGAATTACGGGGCTAAGCCACAACTAATTCTCCTTACAAGGCAGAGCGTCCTCAGCTCACCTAACCAAGCTAGAGCCAAACCAATACACCTTACAGGATGGTGCATTCCTCTTCAAGCCACGTCTGGAACACGAAGATAATAATATTTTGAGAACAAACAAAATGCTTCTCAAAAGCAGAGATGTACAATATAAGGCTCTAAAATGCACTTTCATATTATATGAAATATAGATCAGTAGAGAATGTGTATTTTTCATAAAATGATTTTGCAATTTTTGAAAGTGATGTATATGATAAACTACTTCAAAGATTTAACCCCAAAAATATTTCTCTAAAAAATTATTTTTCAATGAAGTGTATGAGAACCTAGGGTTTTGCTTTTAAACAATTTTCTCAAGATTAAGAGACCTTTCAAGCAAAGATATTATAGATGAATATATGCTCAAGGTTCTCTTGACTTACCCTAACTCACTTTCTCAAAAATAATTTTTCCAAAGATTTATTTCAAGGAAAGTTAGGGTTTTGGCTCAAAAAGATTTTTGCAAACAAATACAAATGAGCCTTTGGATCTTGCAATAGATATGCACAAAGATCCACAAGCTATATGAAGTTTCCCCAAAAATATTTATAAAGAAAAATATGTGGGAGAAACTCAATGCTTACTCTCAAAAATTGATTTTCAAAATGGAGTATGAATAAGAGTAAATTCTTTTCAAATGCTATAAAATATGCTTACTAGAATGATTCTTCAACAATCTTCTAGAGCAATGAATCTGCTAAAGAAGAAAGTGAGAAGTAAACAATGCTCCTTTTCAAAAGATTTTTCAAGGAAAAGGGAAAGAGAGTAGCAATTTAAGTACAAAATATTTGAGAGAGTATTTAGGCTAATCTACTGCCTAATTGTGCTAATGAAAGGGGAATATATAGAGTTTCTAAAAATATGACCATTTGGGAACACAAGGGGCATTTTAAATTTATTTAATTAAAATTAAACACGTTTTTAGCACTGAAAAATTGGGCAACCCGAAAGGGTCGGTCGACTGACAACTTCGTCAGTCGGCGGACCTAAGCTAAAAATTCAAATTTCTTAGGGGCTCGATTGACTAAGCAAATTGCCAGTCAGTTGACCAAAGGCAATTCTGAACCCTTCATTAGTTCGGTCGGCTATCCACAAAAGCCAACCAGCCGAGTGAATAGTGTCAGCTGACTGGGGCTATTTTGTTCCAAAAATGTCGGTCGGCTAAGGAATACAGATTTGTCAAGTTCTAAGGTCGGTTGACTATGGAAACTTAACTAAGAAAATGGTCGGTCGACTGAACTTTGTCAAACTTTGACTTTTGGCCAAAGGTATGGTCGGTCGATTTGGGGTTATATAATGTGAATTGGTCGGTTGACCGACGTCAGTGAATGCCTTAGTTTTTGCCCTGAATTTTGACCCTAAAGTTGTTCCAAAACCCTTGTATGATTTTAGCTTTTATGAAAAGGATATTTGATTAAAGTTTAGGTTCCCCTAAGGTCTATCTACGATCATTCTGAGCATTTAACCATATCATGTAGTGCATGCATTATTACAGACCAAAAAACCTAAATGCATTACAAATTAAAATACATGTCTTCTCTTCTTTGCTCTTTGATCATCCCATGGAATATGCTAGGAGTATAATCTTTAAGTTCTTCATTGGCTTCCATGTTTAGTCCCCTTATGTGTGTGTTGAAATATAAACATGTTCACATAATAAATATACACATAAGATACTTGTACTTTGTTAACATCAAAATAGGGATCGGACTCAAAAAGTCAACATGGGAATCAACTTTTGAACTGCTCCTCTATCTGAAATCCTCCCAAAATTTCTACGTTGTTTGTGTGCAAATCTCTATGCAATTCTCACTGCATTTCTCACACTATGAATTTCTCACACACTACCTCTCAACACATTTTTTTTTTTTCAGAGCTCTCTCTCTTTTTTGCTAAATGTATTCATGTTTTTTTGTGTTTTCTCCTTCTGCGAACCCCCTATTTATAGTGTTGGAGTCTTAGCTGAGATAGGCAACCTTTAGGAATTTTCTTTCCTAGTGTCTTCCTTTCATACAAATCCTTGCACTTGCTTTCCTTCCTACAATCCCCTTCGTCATGCGATTTGGCTTATTCTCTTTTTCTTATTGAATCTTTGGCCGAAGATATAAGGGGATACATCACAATATTTTGAAATCTTCTCTAATTAATTACATAATCGCTTAAATTTTATTTCCTTTGCTGCTTGATCTCCTTTCTTTTTTTGGATGCAAGTACCTATGAAGATGCTTTGGAAATATCCTTGTGCATAAGATTTTTGCTCGGCCCCCCTCTGTATTTTTTTGTATATTTGGTGTTTCCTCTGATGTATTTCCCTGTAATCCCCCAATGTACTTCTCTATACCCCTTATGTATTTCCTTGTACCCCTGATGTATTTTATTATTTGTACAAAAAGTGAGATGAATAAAAAAGGTTATTTAATAAAAAGGGTATGTTTGCATATACATAAAACAAGAGAGTGAAATGTCATCAAAACAGGGAACCCGGTTAAATTTAAGAAAAAAACAAATAAAAGAATGTTAAAAAGAACCTTGTTTAAGTTCAATGAAATAAAAAGGTTATCAAAAAGGACCCAGTGGTATGAAATAACAAAGTTATCACAAAAGGGCCTAGTTATATTTCCTATGTTTGCATAGGAAGATGAATAAAATACAAGAAACCTTATTAAAAAGAGCCCAATTGAAATTGGGTGTCTACAGCTTTTCAACTTAGGCACAAAATAGACATTATTAATAAGAATATGGCTCCCATATTTTGAAAGAATCAAAATAGTGCATTTCCCACATATTTGAATCTTTGAAGAGTATCCAAATGAAACATTCCCATTCACCTTCTCCTCAAGCGTGACAAATTTTTCTTTATCTCCACATATGTGATTGCTTGCTCCATTATCTAATAACCACAGACTTTTGCCATCATTCTCCTCATTTTTGAAATCTAGTAGTAGAGTGGGCTCTACGGTTTCTTACTTGTCATATACTAGATTGGCTTTTTCCTCCACATCATCAGGCACACTATAACATTCCCAAGAATAATGCCCAAATTTGTGACAATTGTAACATTCACTATGAGACTTGTCATACCTCCTCTCGTTCGTTCTAAGATTGTTGCATCTTCCTCTTCCTCTTGCTCATCCACAATTTCTATATGATTGATAGCTCCTTTCATCATGTTTGAAATTAGCATGATCATTTCTACCTCTTCCTCCTCTACCACAACCATTATCACAACAGTGTCCTCATCCACACCCTCGTCATCTTTGGCTCCTTTTGCCTTGATCATCTTTGAGAGAAACCGTAGTTTTGAGAACTTGTTCCAATGGTTCATCTTGCCTTCTCTTGATCTTTTCTTCATGGGCTTGTAAAGAGTCTTCTAATTGTTTAAGCATCATGGAGTCTAGATCTATGGACTCCTTGATGACACACACCACATAATAAAATTTTGGAGCTAAGGAATGAAGAATCTTCTCTATCACTCGAACATCTTCAATTTTATCTCCATACCTCTTTATTTGATTCTCAACAGCGTTCACCCTTGAACAATGATCCGAAATTGATTCAAATTCCTTCATACACAAAGCTTCAAAATCATCTCATAATGTTTGGAGTCGCATCTTCTTCACTTTGTCAACTCCTTGGATAGAGTTGTGCAAAATTTCCCAAGCTTCCTTTGCGATGGACGCATTGGCCACCTTATCAAACATCGAACCATCCAAACATTGATGGATGAGGGTGAGGGCTTGTTGGTCCTTCTTCCTTGTCTTAGCCAAAACATCCTTGTCATTTTGAGGCAAAGAAACTTCATTTTGAGGTGGGACATAACCTTTTTCTACAACCTCCCATACATCTTGCGAGCCAAGCACCGCTTTCATACAAATACACCAAGTTTCATAATTTTCGTTTGTAAGACAAGGAAATTGAAACGAATACACTCCACTATTGTGCACCATCTCTCAAAGGAAATCGCTATACCACTTTGTTAAAATAGAAAGTAAGAGATGCGTGTATTCACTTGATCCAAAACTTGAGTACAAAAGGGGTATTTATAGGTACAAAACATGACTCTTGAACATCTATTTTCATGAACCCAACTAATTACATAAACCTTAATTAATTGTTTAATAAATGAATCACAATAAATATGCTAACTTGCACATACATGAACTAAGACACGTGAATGCATTAATTCAAATTAATCTCAACAGATTTGGGTTGGAGTTTTCGTGGGCTAGTGGTTGAGATTTGTTTGGTTGCTTTAAAGATTTGAGCCTCCACGCCATACCCACTTTGTCATTGTGAGTTGGGTGATTTGGATGGTAAGGATTTGAGTTCAAACGGTTGCCTTTGGCTGTATCAGTTCTGCAATTGATGAGGACATGTAGTGAGATTTGAGGGATTTGTGGGATGGTAGACCATTCTTGAGCTTGGCACCATCGTCATGCCCCCGTCCAGCCCATGGAAGGCTATGCGTCTTTTACCTTTCGCATCCTCTTGAGAGATTCTTGAAAGTGATATCCTTGTTTGATTTTTCTATAGCAAATCTCTTTTCTGTTTAGTGCATTTCTGGTTTTCTCCTCTCCCACCAAAACCTCCTCTAGAAAAGGTACATCCCCATCTTCACCTTCGATGCCTATGAGACCTGTAGGTTTCTAATGGACCAGTATGTGCTAAGTTTAATTTTACAGACCACAACATTGTCTGCGATAAAAACGTGTTATTGGATCTCCTTACACTTGTGTAACCTTACTTTTAAAATCTCATCCGGCGAATCAATATTTTGAAGGTCTTTAGAAAGGCCTCCACAAGTGAATGCAATAGCTTCCAACACTACTTTGCTTCTTAGATGAAGTGGAATTCCCTTAACAACAACCCAACGAGCGTCTCTGTTCTCACGGGTTTTATGGCTTAAGAAAAAAAAGATCCCACCTACGAACCCTCAAGAAATGTTTTCGGTATACTCTTGCCTGAGAGAAAAATATGATCGAGTAGCCTCCTCTTCCGACGAGAAAATGAAAATAACTTTATCAAAGGAGAGTTTCTTGATGTAAAATTTGTGTTACACCTTCCAAGGATTCAAACGCCACTCTGAAATACAGAAGTCCTTCATCAACACTTCCTATAAGACATCATTTAAGGAAGTCCTTCCTTCTTCTATTGTTTAAATCATCTGGTTTGATAAAAAGACCCTTCTTCGTGATTTTGATTTTGCATTCTCCCGTAGTTCCAAAGCCTCCGACTGTCGCTTGTGGGTATGTCTTTCCTTTCTATTGTTTAAATCATCCGGTTGTTGCCTAAGGCATTTCTTTAATGCATCAGCTAGACAGAAGCATTTCTCCAGCCTCTTGTCCACTACAAAGTCCAGGGAGAAGTAGTCCTTGCCAACGACTGCTTCTTTTATTTTGAGGAAGAGCTTGTCACACTTCCTGATGAGATTGCAAGAATATTCTCTGTTCTTCTGGCTAGTAACAAAGGAATCGCATCTGCCAAGAGATAGATGGATTTGCAAAAGCCTTTTCCTCTAGCAGTTGTGACCGATATAAATTGACGAGTTTCTGATCAACAAATTTGAAATTCCTTTTATTTCACTATTTTTATTAAACCCCATTTTGCAAACAATATTCAGGTTCGGAGAGAGAGAGAGAGAGAGAGAGAGAGAGAGAGAAGTGCATTGAATGTAGTATTATTAGGAGAAAACAAACAATGGACAAAATTCTTTTTTAGGAAACATTTCAATAGCTAAAATTTGAGATTTACATATTTGAGGTATTAAGTTGGATTTGTGGAAGTAGGATGGTATACGGGAGAAAAATAGGACAATTTATTAAGTAGGCTAGGTTTACCAAGTTCTCTATAGATTAACCCAATAAAGTAGTGACAACTCTTGAATTTTTTAAAATTTTGAAAAGAGTTAATTATGGTTTACTCATTGGTCTGTTGTGTGAGTTATCAGTACTTTACTGAATCAGTCTATGAATGACGTGGTAAATCCGATCTATCTACTAATTTCTCGAGAGATAAGCTCAACCTTTGATTCTATAGTCCGGGTCTAATGTCAACTTTGAACCAAAACAAAAAAATACAAAAAATCAAGAGTCAAACAAGTAATGACTAGAAAGATAAGGCTTTGGATTTACGTCATCATAAACATTACATGATACATGTATTATTGTTGCTAGATGCACATTTTATTATTATTATTATTATTATTATTATTAATTGTCTAAGGGAACATAAAAAATTTATAAATCTAAATAATTATAAATCCAAATGAAAATCCTGGGAAATTAAAAAACAAAAAGGCTTGGACTCTAGTTTGAATTCAAGACCGTGCTTAATATTTGGATAATTTATTAAATACATTCTCATTGCATTTGGAAATGTTCCTAGAGCATCCCAGAAGATCCAAAGTAGCGGTAATATGTGCATTCCTATGAAGCAGAGTTTAAATTTTCGGTCTATTAACTATGGAAAATAATTTATATTTTTTACATTATAAAAATATCATATTATTTTTAGGTTTTTTCTAATATTTGTATAAAAAAAGTTAAAATAACCAACCTTCCGTACAATTATTGAAAAGCTTTAAAAAAAAGGGCTTGACAAAATCTGAAATCAAAACATGAAAAGTATTTTTATGTTAAAACTATCAGTGTACAGTGCGTGTGAGTGTGGGTGCACTCCATTTTCTTTTCCCAAATAACGAAGATCGCTGCTTGATTGCTTTAAAAAAAAGGGGATCCTTTGGCACGTAATCAAATCCCTTTCATATTGGGATACGGTTGTCTAAGCAAAGGCAGAAATGAGTAGGTAGGTGAAAGGGGCAGCAAAGACAGACTGGGCCTGCTGCGCCCGCCCCCCCCCCAAAACCCAAAAATAATGGAGTTCACATCTACTTGAGCTTGAACTGGAAACTGCCTTCTCCGTACAGCTCATTCAATTCCTCACCTTAGCTTGGCGTGCAGTATAATTGAAGACTAGCTGGTCTGACCCACTGGGCCTGCAGCCAATGCCTAATCCACACGGCACACAACAGCATATTAATTTGTCGTGTTTAAGCAATTTCCTTGCTTTCAAATGCAAGGAGTTACCTGTTATAAATGTCAGCACCTAAAATATTCATTGTAATATGGTTGCCAAGGCAAGAAAACGCATTCAAACAAAAAAAAGGGAGCGGTCACTACACATTTAGGCATATGAAGTAGCGCAATCTTAAAATACTGGGTTTAGATCAACCCGTGCCATTGCCTAGTGGTCTGATAAGGTGGGGAAGTCATAAATATGCGCTGTGAGAGGGGAAGTCTAATTCAGCTTAACTGATAGTGTAATAGAACAGACATTTCCACTACTAAATACAGAGAAAAATGAGGAAAAGAGTGACGGTCAGTTGTATGTTGTCGAGAAACACAATCTGCTTTGCAAAATTTGGATAAAATTTATGTGAATATGCAAATAATGAAAGCTGACTTCAAAATGGATTAAGCAGACACGTACAGACAATCCCAGAAGCATAATAAATAACAATATTGATAATTAATGTGTTGCCCCTTGCAGGGAAAGCGTACATGCTGTGATACTTGTGCTCGCTGCACCGTGCTACTTCTCCGTTGATGATCTTCGTCACCTGCACACAAACATTGAAATGAGTATTCATACTATTCCACATGCCATCTAAGGCCATCAGCAACTGGATGTTTTGAAATATTGAAAAGAATCAAAAAAAAAAATAGTTGGAAATCTGAATTAGAGCTATTAGAAAAAATAAATAAATAAAAATTATCAGTGCAAAGTTTGGACCAGAGTGTTGAAACTTGGTTTAAATGAATAGACTAATGTCTGTGAAATAAATCAAGATAGTATTTGAAAGCAAAGATTTTGGACCTTAGATTTGAATTTAGGTAGATTTGAACAAATTTCAATACAATTTTAAATTACATCTTATCCCACTCCAATACGACTTCAAATCCAAGGTCTCTCCAAAGGGAATTCAAAAGCGAGGAGAATCAGTGAGAAATCAAGAACCACCTCCCCCAGAAGATGTCATATGATGTACATTACAATCGAAGTCCAGTACAACACAATTGTAAAGAAGATAAATGAATAGACTACACAAAAAATAACACAAAGCAAACAATGGGATTAATGTGGTTCACTTGTGAATCTTGTGCTCTTTATAAAGGAAAAAAAGAATTTACTGAATCAAATGCAAATAAAATGAAAATCATAATCACACAACATTAGAACCCTAGTGCTCATAATTTCTGCTTCATAAAGATGAAGGAAAACTGTTCAAACCATTCAAAGACACAAAATATATCACAAGCAAATATAAGAGTGATTATACGAATCCAAAAACACTCAACATTGGGTTGGTTACTAATTAGTGGGTTTACGTGTAGTGATATTGGCATTAAGTTTGGACTCAGAGGACAGGCAATATCCCCCTATATAGGTGATACTTTCCATGTACTTCTCAAATGTGGTCAAATTGTTTTCTTGCAAACATTCAGCCACATAATCTTTTTCTAAGCTCCATTCCCTCATTTAGTCTAGTGACCATGTACTCTGAATTATGCTTAAACATTAGAGTGTTAACCTGATATTAGCTTGGGCAGTGTGTCATAAAAGAATGATTTCTTTAGAAGTTGAAACTCAAAAATGAAAGCATCTATGGTGGTTCGAAGGGAAAGTCGAATTTTATACAAAGGAGGTTATATTTAGAGAATGGCGAAGATAATATAGGAGAAATTTAAATTGTTAATTTTCCTATGAGCATGAGATGTCTACTATGCCTTTTGAAGCATCATGCGCAGTCTCACAAGCCAAGCTTGTCCAAAGCCTTATACTTGCCTATGATTATTTAGTGGATAACTTTCACATAAATAGTAGTGTGGGTTTCATTCTTTAAGTTAAGTGGCACCCTAGTTAAAAAGGGAGATCCGACTCCTCACATATAATGATGTTTCTTTGTATTAGAATAAGAATAACATAAAAAGCTTTTTAGGAGAGAATGAGTGTTCATAAACTATTATAAAACTCACTAGCAAAAATTAGTGTGCTTATCCTACATGCCTCCCTCCACGAACACATATTGCCCATGATGTCTAAACAGATGAGTTACATTGCTTTGCTTCACTGCAAACTCTTGTTTACTTCGTGCTTAGTGACCACTTGTAGTGTATCTTGTATTCAATGCATGTGAACATGCACTTGTAGGACATTTGCAGTTAGTTGGGTTATTGGTCAAAGTTTGTGTGCAATAATTAGTGCTGCACAACCCTCAAAATTGTGTGAAGTGTTCACCCATAACAGTTGGTATTATAGGAGTATTTGCATCATTTCTTGACATCGAGCGCAAGCATCGGAATCTAAAGGAGTATTTGCATCATTTCATTAAGGGTATGTACAATGGAGTAACAACTAGTGTAAGGACTATAAATGGAGAAACTAGAGAATTTCCAATCACCATAAGTGCATATCAAGGATCTACTGTGAGTCCCTATTTTTCTACTTTAGTGATGGACCAATTAACTAAAAGTGTTCAAAAGAAGGTTCCATGATATATGTTGTTTGCAGAGGATATTGTATTAATTGATGAAACTAGGGACGAAGTAGAGACTGAGTTAAAATTATGGAGAGAAGTTTTGAAATCTAAAGCATTTAGGATAAGTAGAAATAAGACAGAATATATGAAATGTAATTTTAGTAATAATAGGAGGAATATTGGAGACAAAGTTAAACTTGATGATGAAGAAATAATAGCACTTGTAGATTTCGATACCTTGGATCTATTATGTAAGCTGAAGGAGAAATTGAAGATGATGTAATGCATAAAGTTAAAGCAAGTTGGGTAAAATGGAGAAGTGTTTCAAGTGTGCTCTATGATCGTAGAATGCCTAGTATGGATCAGAATGTCGGGCAACGAAGAAACATAATATCCAAAAAGTAAAGGTTGCCAAGATGACAATACTTAGATGGATGAGTGGTATAACATTGAAAGATAAATTAAGGAATGACCATATTTGCGATAAGTTAGGTATAACTCCTATAGAAGATAAGATAAAGGAGGAACGACTCAGATGGTATGAACACTTGCAACGTAGGCCACATAGTGCACCAGTGAGGAAGAGTGAGTTAGTTACTGTAGAGGGTAGTAGAAACGGGTAGAGGTAGACCTAAAATAACTTCGGAGGAGATAGTGAGTAAAGATTTAATATCCCTGAATCTTTCAAAAGAAATGGTACATGATCGCATAAATTGGTGAAAAATGATTCATATAGCCGAGCCCACCTAGTGAGACTTAAGGTTTGGTTTTGTTGTTATGTTGTTGAGCACAAGAATTGGGTATGGCCACTTGTTGTGGTGCTGTCCTATTTCAATGCTCAGGAGAGTTAAACCACCAACCAGAATTATTTTCAGCTTGTTATAGGCCAATAAAATCTTGTTACCTTACATAGTGGATGAGCCATACACATGAAACAATCCAATAATGTACATCTTTAGCAAAGAATGGAGAGAAAATGCAAATATTGTCAATAAGCCAACCTAAAGAAGGCTATTGATCAGATAAAAAAAATAGGCAAATCAAGGAAGAAGACCATTGCACTTCAACCATGAGACTCAGTACTTGTTAAGATCCATAAAACAAATCAAGTTGTTACAAGGTTAAGATAAGAAACTACATTGCAAATATAAAGGACCAATCACCATATTAACCAAAGTTGGAAAGGCCTCTTACAAGTTTAATCCTTCAGCTTGGACAAATGTGCACCCTATGCTTTTATGTCAATTGCCTCTAGGCTTAAGCCATTCTATAGTAAGACTAAAGATCTAAGCCATATTGAGTCAACTAAAGCACCATTGCAGACCAAGCAACTTGACAAAAAGAAGTTGAAATATCCTTGCACACAAAGTGTTCACATCAAGGTGACAACAAAGAAATTCCAAGTGGAAGGGCATTGGAGATGAAAAAAATAACTAAATATCAACAAAAGACATGCATTTGTTCATGGACAAAGTTCTACAATTCTTATTGTTGAAGTTTGAGGTCATCGGCCATATAAATAAGGGAAAATGTGATGAGCCAAGCTTTTCCAAGGCCTTATGTTTGCCTACGGTCACTTGTTTTATTCCAATTTGGTGCATAGCCATCATATAAATAGTAGTGTAGGGTTTATTCTTTAATTTAAGTGGTGCCTTGGGACAAAATGGGAGTATAACTCTAGCTCATAATGATGTTTCCTTGTGTTAAGGTAGGAATTGTGTCAAAAGCTCTTTAGGGGGAGGGTGAATGTGATCAATCATTGTAAAACTTACAAGCTATTGTAAATGTCTTTAGACTTATGTCACTATGCTACTCAGTATATGACTTTTATGTTTACACCATGCTTACTACTTGCTGCATGTTTTATATTCAATGCTTGTAAACATGCTTGGTGTTTGGGGCGTGACACACCTATACATAATGACGAGGAAAGTCAAGAAGTCATGTATGAATAAGATTAACATTTGGTGATCATTGTGCTTAACTTAGGAATATGCATAGTTTAGGATATTTGGATTTAATTGTTTAATTTTAAGCATTTAGGTATCTTCTATTACGTTTCATTAATTAGGGATTTCCCAAAATTTCCCAAATAATTGGATCAACTCCAAATAAAAAGGAAACTATTAAGGAAAAGAGAGGTGTACATCAGGTAAAAGGAATGAATTTGAAGGTGTTGGTAAGGAATGATATTGTGTTGCTAAATGGTAGTGGCAATTGTGTTGTTTTATGTGCACGGGAGCATAAAAAACTTATGAGAAGCAAAGCCGGAAAATAGATGATTTCTTGCCATTATATTAGGCTTGTAAGTTGCTTGGGTCATCCCAATATCAATGGATGGGATGAAAACACTTTGGCACACTCCGCTAGCATTTATCGTGCATCCTTATACCCCTTTCTATATATCGTAGGCCTTGTTGCTTTTTCGTGAAATTTTATACTTTTTAGACCTATTTATCTAAGTTTTTTTTTTCCCCGGTAAATTTGTTCAACCTTGTTAAGTTTGAAGTTAGTCTTTTCTTCCTCAATGTCATAGGCATTTAGAATTCCTCTATCCTTCCTCTTTTAAGGCTTCCTTAGTCTCCTTCGACTGTAGTTTGGGTAGCCCCTAGAGGGCATTGTTCAAGGAGATATTCTCTTAAAACAGAAAGAGGGAAGTTCGTTGCGTTTAGAAAGGTCTCCATGGCAATGGCATTTACCTTAGTGGAGGGGTCACCTTCAAAAAGAGGACTAAAGGTGCTTGGTCCCTTACTATTCCTTATTTAGCTTTAGATTCTCCTAGATTTCTAAATATAATGTTCTATATTCCTTATTTATCTTGCAATACAACACTAAGTTGAGCTAGTAAGAGAGAAGTAGCTAAGGAATGAAAGCCATTGGCACTAAAAAGTGAATTACGATGAAGGATGACTCCACCCAAATCCAAGTTGAAGCCAAAGCTAAGAATATTGAGACTAATATAACTCAAAGGAGAGATGGTTAGAGTCAATGAGAAAACAATAGCCACGTAAAGCCATGCTTTGGGCTTCAAAGGAGTAAAACAAGGATAAAAATAAGCGGAGAAGCATCTTTAGGCATATGAATTCCTATAGGTCATAACACCAATCTCAAAAATAACTCATGGGACAATAATGATAGCATTGTTGCTCCCTCCATGCAAGAGCAAACTAAACCACACCATAAACCATTAAATGGCCCCATGTACCCTGGCATTTTCTTTTGGCATGTATATTTTGCATTTTCCAATTTGTACTTTTTTTTATTCTCTTTCGTGTCGTGGAGCAAATGCCTCATGCATTATCATTTTTTGTATAACATTTTTAAATAATCAGACTTACTTTCTATACAATCAACATGTATCTTGTCCTATGCTTGTCTTTTCATTTGCACCGTGGCTTATTATATTTTAGCCCCTCTTGAAAATTGTTATGCATCACATCATTCATAAGAATCTAGGCTATGAGCCTTCTAGGATCTCTATGCTATTTCCCCTTGCATTAGGTTAGCTATCTTCCATCTAAACTACAAGAGTGCTCGTTGTCCCCAAGCCTTCAATCCTATTCTCACAAAGGTCTTTTAAGATTTTTTTTTAATTAATTAATTATTATTATTTTGTGCCTTTTGTAAATTTAACCCTAAATCATTTTGGGCCAATTTGATATGAGGTTTCTTTTTTTCAAATGGCTTTCTATTATCTAAATTAACCAATTTTACCAAAATGATCAATTAATTCAAAATGTACTAACCAAATATCCATTCCTAACTTACTTTCTTACCATGCCTAGATGTAATTAGGATTTTTACTCCTGGAGGCTTGGGTCGTTGCCTATGACCTTTTGAGATTAATGCAATTAAAACTAAATAATTAATTAATGGGATCATCAATATCTAAATCAAAAGGTGGTGCATCAGAAAAATAATTAGAAAGTAAATAAAAGCATTAGTTGAAAGAGAATAACCTTAACTAACAATACTATTTCAAACTTAACTACCAATAAAGGGCACTAATGTTTGTCAATTTTGTTTCTAAAAACATCTCTTTAATTTGAAAATTGTTGCCAAGGTCCCCCCAAGAGTTTACTCTGTTGTGGAAATTGAATTGCATAGCAGAATATTGGATCAAACAAACGCAGCACTCAACGGTAAAATACAAAACAACACAACCACGCAAATTATATGAAAGCAATAACAAAAGACACAAAGGAATTACGTGGTTCTGCAATGCCTATATCCACGGGAGCAATCAACAATCTTTCTTACTATCTTGTTCAAAAAAATGAACAACCATTATAAATACATCACAAATGACATATAAATAGAGCTCCTGGAGGCTTTCCCTCCAAACCCCAACCAACTTAATATCCCTTATTCAAAATTTGAAAATCTGCGCTAGGTTCCCGAGCCAAATCGTCAACGGTTTCAAACAAAATGTAAAATATCTCAGACATTGCTCCAAACTGTCAACGGTTAGAAGGCTACCGTCGACGATTTCCCCTGCATCATCTTGACTTCCTTCATATTTTCCCTTTGTGCACGCTTTCCACTCACTATGTAAGTTACATATCACAACAATCTCCACATTGGCGAACACACACCCCTTAGGAGAAACTGAAAATATAAACCCTATTAAAAAATATGTTTTATTTATTTATTTATTGTGGCTTTTATCACATCCGTTGGATCGTCTCTAAATCCAACGGTTGTGTGGTGTCATATATATGTTTGTAAGTCATGGAAAAAACTGTGTATTGCTTGTCATTTTGCGCAAGGAGAGGTCTTTCTCTCTAGGAAGATTTTTTTCTTCATTGGTTTGAGGTGAAGGGGTGTACAGGGGATCTGGGATCTGGGAGAGTCTGATCAGATCTTGTACTGCCATCATTTCATACTGGACTTTTCTCCAAGTGCATGCTTCGTGGACATAGCAATCTTGCCGAACCACGTAAAATCTCTCGTCTACATTTTTTCTGTGAATGTTCTTGATGCTATTTATTTTGTTGATCGGAAGATTAAAATCGCTGCACGTCAACAAATGGTATCAGAGCACGGTTTCGATTGGGGCAAATCTGATAGATCAGATCAGATTGAGAGAAATTTTTTTGGATAGTTTTTTCGTGAGTGCGCTCAAGATCAGAGCGGTTCGTTCAAATCGGATTGAGGTAGGCGGATTCAGATCAGGTGCTAGAAAATTATTCCGGAATTTTTTCAATTGAAAAATCAAATTGAGGTACTCGAATTCAGATCAGGTGCTGAAAAATTATTCCAAAAATTTTCAATTAATGGACGATCATATTTCAATTGAAGGTGTGAAAAAAAAAATTCAAAAGGAAAATTTTTTTTTTTTTTTTCGAGGATGAAGAACATGATGAACAGTGCCATGATTGGGTGAAAACCCCGGATTCAGAATCGGGTCGGGTACATAACGCAACGGATTAAGACACGGGTCAAGAGATTGGGTTGCAGGTCGAATCCAACCGAAACCTGCCGGGTCAAGGCGCGGGTCAGCATCCAGGTCGGCTAGAACACATGCAAGTCGCACCTACAGTGGATTAGGGATTCGGGTCGAGCAGAATGAGTCGGGTCGAGGTGCGGATCCTCCCTGTGGAGCGCTGACGTCACGCTGATGTTAGAGGAGAGGGAAAAAAAAGGGAGAGAATTATTATTTTTTTTTATGGAGAGTACTTTGACGGCCAAGTTCGAGGTGGAGCCCTATAATGGAAAAAGTAATTTCACTTTGTAGCAGAGCATCGGGAAGGATGTGTTGGTCCAACAGGGACTGATTAAGGCACTGTATGGAAAAGACAAGAAACCAGAAAAACTATGTCAAATGATCAGTGGGAGGAGCTGGAAATGAAAGTGGTAAGTACCATTCGCTTAAATTTAGCTCCAGAAATTAAATACAGTGTGTTGAATGAAACATCACTGAGCTTTGAAAAAAAATTAGAGAATATTTATATGTCCAAGTTCTTAGTTAATAGACTGTATTTGAAGAAACAGTTGTATCAGTTGAGGATGACTGAGGGCACAGAAGTCAGAGACCACCTCAATCATTTCAATAAAATAATCATACAATTGCTGAGTATTGAGGTAAAAATTGAGGAAGATAAAACACTAATTCTTGTTATATTCGCTTCCTAGTTCACATGATACTTTGAAAACCACACTACTGCTAGATAAGGAGACTCTTACAATTGATAAGGTGACTACTGTCATTTTAGAAGGTGAGAATTTTCACAAACCAGATTATCCAGGACATGGAGAAGGGTTGGTGGCTAAGGGCGAGTCTAGCCAACAGCGGGGTAGGAGTTCTAGAAGGTGTAATTGGAATCAAGGGAAATCTCGATCCAAGTCTAGGGGTAAGAATGGGAACTGGAGGAGTGGTTGTTTTTATTGTGGGAAAGGATATATGAAAAAGGACTATCTAAGGAGGAAAGCGATTTAGAGGAAAAGAACAGGAAGAAGACTGAGCAGGCTACTCTAGTGGAGAGCAGTTTATCAGTTTTTGATGGGGATCTTTTGGCTGTTAGTACAGGTTCTAGTTACTTAGCCAATACCTGGACTTTGGATTCGGCGTGCACATATCATATATGTCCATACAAGGACTGGTTTGAGTCATATGAACCAATCTTTGGAGGGACGGTGTTGATGGGTAATGATGCTTCCTGTGGTATTCTTGGTATTGGAGCGGTTAGAATCAGGATGTTTGATGGTGTGGTTACAACCATTAGTGATGTGAGGTATGTCCAAATCTGAAAAAGAATTTGATTTCCTTAGGCTCTTTGGACAGTAATGGTTTCTCTTTTTCAGTTAGGGATGGTATGCTGAAAGTGGCTAGAGGTTCACTAATAGTAATGAAGGGTCATCTGAGGAATAATTTGTACACTTTGGTGGGTAGCAAAGTAACAGGTGGAGTTGCAGCTAGTACCTCTTCAGATACAAATACAGATGATACTACTCTGTGGCATATGAGGCTAGGTCACAGGAGTGAGCGTGGTTTGCAGGAGCTGCACAGGTGGAACTTACTGGGAGGTAATTCTTGTTGTAAGCTTAAGTTCTGTAAATACTGTTTGTTTGGTAAACAGCGCATGGTGAGTTTCAGAACATGAAAGCATACGAGCAAGGAGGTGCTAGAGTACATTCAATCAAATGTATGGGGTCCAGTACAGGTACACTCTCATAGTGGTGCTATTTATTTTGTCTCATTTATTGATGACCCTTTCAGGAAAGTCTGGGCGTATTTTCTGAAGCACAAGAGGGAGGTATTCAATAACTTCAGGGAATGGAAAACTTAGGTAGAGAAACAAATAGGGAAACAGGTGAGATCTGACAATGGAATGGAGTACAAAAACAACCAATTAATTGACTTCTGTAAGGAAGAGGAGATCACTAGGCACTATACAGTTCCACATCGGCCACAGCAGAATGGGGTGGCTGAAAGGATAAACAGAACATTACTAGAGAGGGCAAGATGTATGAGGATTCAGGCTAATCTGCCCAAATCATTTTGGGCAGAAGGAGTGAATATGACATGCTACCTGGTAAACAAGTCTAATTCTGCAGTTATTGACGCAAAGATTCCTGAGGAGGTATGGATAGGTAAGCCAGTAGATTACTCTGTGTTGAGAATATTTGGTTGTCCATCGTATGTGCATGTGCAGGAACAGGAAAGATCAGAGTTGGACTCTAAGTCCAAACCGTGCGTATTTCTTGGTTTCCAAGAAGGAGTGAAGGGATACCGGTTGTGCGACCCTATGGCACGGAAGGTGGTCATTAGCAGGGATGCGGTCTTCAATGAGGAAGCCATGTTGAAGGAGAATGTTGATAAGAAAGTGGAGTCTGATTCAGTGGGAGTACCTATTCAAGTGGAGCTAGACAGTATTCAAAATTCAGGTATGGGCAATACTCATACTACTTTTGTTGATTTTGTTGCACAAGATACAGTGAGACAGGCTATAGTTCCTCAGGAAATTTCTCAGACAGGTGATAGACATGAGCCTACAGGGCTAACCACCGGCAGAGAAAGGAAGAATGTTAAGCCTCTAGTCAGGTATGGGTTTGAAGACTTAGTTGCGTTTGCTCTGATTACTAGTAGTGGAGATCCATTTGATTTTCAGGAAGCAATTCAGAGTTCTGAATGAGATAGTTGGCTTGGAGCCATGGTTGAAGAGATGGAGTCTCTTCATTAGCATAACACTTGGGTGTTGGTTCAGAAGTCCAAGGACAAGAAGCTGATTGGTTGTAAGTGAGTTTTCAGAAAGAAAGAACCTACTTTAGAATCAAAAGGGATAAAATATAAGGTCAAGTTAGTAGCAAAAGGATACAAACAAAAAGAAGGTATAGATTATAATGAAATATTTTCTCCTATTGTTAAGCATGCTTCTATTAGATCCTTGTTAGCATTGGTTGTCGTGCATGATTTAGATCTGGAACAGATGGACGTAAAGACAACTTTCCTTCATGGTGAGTTAGACGAAGATATCTTTATGGAGCAACCGGAGGGTTTTGTGGAACAAGGTAAAGAACACCTGGTATGTAAGTTGAATAGGTCTCTTTATAGTTTAAAGCAATCCCCTAGGCAATGGTATAAGAGGTTTGATTCTTAAATGTTGAGGATTGGATATGTTATAAGCAGTTATGACAATTGTGTTTACTTTAGATTGCTTAACAGTGGTGTATATGTGATCCTTATGCTATATGTGGATGACATGTTGATTGCCTCTAACAGTACTGATGAGTTGAATGTGTTGAAAGTCAGGTTACAAGATGAGTTTGAGATAAAGAATCTTGGTGCAGCTAAAAAAATCCTTGGCATGGAAATCAGGAGGGACAGACAATAGAAAAAAGTTATGGATGTCAAAGGGTAAGTATATAGAGAAGGTGTTGGAAAGGTTTAATATGGATAAGGCTAAACTGGTAAGTACACCTCTAGCTGCTCATTTTCAATTGTCTACTAAACTGTGTCCTTCTACCGATGAGGACAAGTTGGATATGGCTAGTGTGCCTTATGCCAGTGCAGTAGGGAGTCTGATGTATGTTATGGTATGTAGTCGACCAGACTTGTCATATGCAGTTAGTTTGGTAAGCAAATATATGTCTAATCCAGGTAGAATGTATTGGAATGCAGTGAAATGGATTTTCAGATATTTGCGTGGCACTTCTGATTATGGTATCTTGTTTGAAAGTACTGATGATTGTAATGTTTAGGGTTATGTGGACTCCGATTATGCTGGTGATTTGGATAAGATGAGGTCTTACTTCTGGCTTCATTTTTACCATGGCTGGTGGTTCCATTAGTTGGAAGGCTATGGTGCAACCTACTACAACTTTGTCTACTACAGAAGCTGAATAAATAGATTTGGCAGAGGCAGGTAAGGAGGCTTTGTGGTTAACTTGACTGATTCAGGAACTTGGTGTTATGCAGGATAGGTTACATGTATTCTGTGATAGTCAGAGTGCAATCCACTTGGCAAGGAATTAGGTCTACCACTCTCGCATGAAGCATATTGACGTGTGGTACCATGCAGTTAGAGGTTGGGTTGAAAGTGGTAAGTTCCAGTTATTGAAGATCCACATAGATGGAAATGTTGCAGATATGCTCACGAAGCCTGTTACATTAGCTAAGTTCAAGCACTGTCTGAACTTAAGTAATGTAGTCTCTTGTTGATTGTTGACAGAGCATCCCATAGCGTGAAGGTGGAATGTTGTGCTTGGCTGTGATTAAAAGCCAAGGTGCAGATTGTTAAAAAATATGTTTTATTATTTATTTATTGGATCGTCTCTAAATTCAACGGTTTTGTGGTGTCATATATATGTTTGTAAGCCATGGGAAAAAGTGTGTATTGCTTGTCATTTTGTGCAAGGAGAGCTAGAGAGGGTCTTTCTCTCTAGGAATATTTTTTTCTTCACTGGTTTGAGGTGAAGGGGTGTACAAAGAATTTGGGATCAGAGAGAGTCTGATCAAATCTTGTACTGCTATCGTTTCACACTCCGTGGACGTAGGCAATCTTGCCGAACCACGTAAAATCTCTCGTCTACATTTTTTCTGTGAATGTTCTTTGTTCTATTTATTTTGTTGATTTGCCGAACCACGTAAAATCTCTCATCTACATTTTTTCTGTGAATGTTCTTTGTTCTATTTATTTTGTTAATCGAAAGATTAAAATCACTGCGCGTCAACAAACCCGTTGCTCCAACTTGACCTTGGAACATTAACTTGGGATCGTCTCCTTTTTAGTAACTGGAGACATGAATAAAGTCCAAGCAATGCTTGAACTTATTCGTAGTGACTGGCTTTGTCAAGATATCTGAAGCGTTCTCAAAAGTGTGAACTTTCTCTAGCACAAGTTCACCTGAAGAAATCAACTCCTGGATCCTGTGGAACCTTAATCTATATGTTTGGTTCTAGAGCATGATATACTTAATTCTTCGCCAAATATATGACACTCTAATTGTCACAACCCAGTTCAACTCCAACTTGCTGCCTGCCCAGCTCCTTGACTAAATCAGTAAGCCACAACGCTTCCTTTGCAGTTTCGGCGACAAACATAAACTCCGACTCGGTTGTTGATGATGCCACCAAAGACTATAATCATGGACCTCCAACAAATACGTCCTCCCACAACGGTGAATACATACCCCGTTGCAGACCTACTGTCATCCAAATCTTCCGCATAATCTGCATCAACATACTCCACAACTGACGGATCACTCTGTTGCTTTCCGAGCATGATGTCATAGTTAGAAGTACCCCGTAAGTATCAGAAAATCCATTTAACAGCTTCCCAATGGTGTCTACCCAAATTAGAAAGAAACTTACTCACCACACTAACTACATGTGCCAGGTCCGATCTTGTACATACCATGACATACATTAAACACCCCACAACACTAGCATTGGGGACCTTTGACATGTACATATCGATTTTGCATCAGTCATACTAAACTTCTCCAACACCTTCTCCACATAACCGCCCTGAGATAACCACAATCTCCTTGTAGTTCTGTCCCGGCGAATCTCCATCCCAAGTATATTCTTGGCTGCACCAAGATTTTTCATGTCAAACTCTTTATTCAACAAAGTCTTCAACTGATTTACCTTAGTTATGTCCTTCGCAGCAATTAGCATGTCGTCAACATACAATAATAAGAAAATGAGAGAACCATCATCAATATCTTTCACATACATGCAGCAATCATACTCACACCTTCTGTAGCTTATCCGGATCATATAGGAATCAAAATATTTGTACCATTGCCTCAGAGACTATTTCAGCCTGCAAAGACACTTCTTTAGTTTGTAAACTAAATGCTCCTACTCAAGTTGACTGAATCCTTCTGGTTGTACCATATATATCTGCTCCTCCAAATCACTATGGAGAAACGATGTCTTCAGGTCTATCTGTTCCAAATGTTTATCATAATATGCCACTAATCCCAACACCACCTTGATGGAAGTGTGTCTAACCATAGGTGAGAAAATTTCATCATAATCTACTTCTTTCTTCTATGAGTACCCTTGGCTATTAACCGTGTCTTGAATTTCTCTCCTTCCTTTTCTGAAATTGCTTCCTTCTTCCTATATACCCATTCGCAACCTATCACCCTCTTCCCATCTGGAAGCTCCACCAAATCTCAAGTCTGATTCTTATGCAACGACTTCATTTCCTCCATCATAATACCCATCCATCTACTTTTCTCCTAGTCGTGCACTACCTCTTGAAAAGTAGTTGGATCCTTGCAACTGGTAATGAAAGCATAAGATACCAAATCATCAAATCCATACCTGGGCAGTGGTATGATAGTGCGTCTGGATCTCCGTATAGGAACACAGTCAACTTGCTGATTTTCCCATCTAGAACTCTTTGCAATCTAGGGACCATGATCATTGCCTTGAGTTCTAACTCCACCTACACAACATGCTTATCTCTACTCCAGTTTTCTAGCTTCTGTTTCTCTTCATCATCTTCTTAAGTATACTTCATCATAACTTTCTCATTGAAAACTAAATCTCTACTGATCACCACCTTGCTTGCCATTGGATCCCACAGCTTAAACTCCTTCACACCTTTCTGATACCTCAGAAAAATGTAGCGTCTAGACTTTGCATTAAGCTTCAATCTCTCCTCACTAGATAAGTGCACGTAGGTTGGACAACTGAATACCCTTAAACCTGAGTAGTCTACCGCATTACCTGTCCATAGCTCCTCTGCAACTTTCCCCTCTAATGATACCCTTTGTAACGCCCCAAACCCAAAAAAGGGGCTTGGGGGGGGGTCATATTAAATAAATCTCTGATACAACTTGTAACACCCCGAACCCGAGAGTGGGGTCCGAAGGGTTATATTAAATCATTCTCTTTGATACCAAATAAATTACAGAGTGGAAGATTTCCATAACAAATACCAGTGTACTAAAACCATCCTTTAAAACAATAAAAATTTCAATATCACAATAATAGAACTGAACTCATTAAAACATAAATAAGATATCAACAACAATATCTCCAATATCAATTTAATACATCCTTAAGAAGTTCAAGATAATCAGAATAACACAATAACATTTAATCTAAATCTCACTATCTAGTCCCACCCATGCATCAACTGCACACTCTGATTACTGATATACTCTTCATAGCATCTGAAAAACACTTGATCATGATGGGGTGAGACACCTCTCAGTAAGAAAGAATAAATTATCATCGTATACTCTATAGGTCATGTTGACGTATAAAGCAATCTAACCTTTGGTGACCACATTTGGTGCATACCCAGGCACTAGCTGACATTGGGCCCTCTTCTAGCACCATACCCGTACGGTAAGTCTACTCAGCAAGCCTTGCCAATTCAGGAAGCCCTCGGGCTAAATCCCAAGGATCAGAGCGTTACATATCGCCGTCCTCCTTTGCTTTGATATCACCAAACATATCCCTCAAATATGCAATTGCACAATACTATGGTACCATACTCATTTATCCTTATTTATCAATTTATTCCCAGGCTGGCCTATATACGGGAGGAATAATCATATGCTGACTCGTATGCCCATTCATACCATTTATCATTTCAATATCCATAGATTCTTTTTAACAGTTGTAATCTCAACAGGTTTAATTTATACAATAAACTGAAATATTCTCTTGCCACACATTTAAATGATGACCCATACTTTAATAATATTCATATAATCATATACTCATATTTAAGACCAACATAATATTCATATACTCACATTCTGCAACTTAATCGGTTAATCTTTAAAAGCAGTTGACATAATTTATTCCCTTTACCTGATCTTGAAGATTTGCCTACCCAGTTCCCTAAAACAAAACCCTAGCTTCCATAAATTTGCTGCGGAGAGAGAGACAACCGGCAAGTCGCAAGGATAAGGAACGAGCTGACTGGAGGCCGTGTCGGAGATCCAAGAGGCCATAGAAGAGTGAGAAACACGAAGGGGTGAGGGAAACACACTAGAGGGTCGAAACCGTAGCAGAGAGAAAGAAGGGAGAGGAAGAAAATGAAATAAAAATAACTTGAAACCTATTTATAGAGATGCTAGCCCGCAGGAAACTGTGAATGGCTTTTCTGGGCTTTACGAAACCGTCAACGGTTTGGCACTTAAATTGCTCTTGGCAGTTGTAACCGTCGACGATTTTTCTAAGACTCCCTGAAACAGTCGACGGTTTGGTCCTGTGCCAAACCAATTTCCTTCTTTCCTTTTCTTTTATTTATTTTCCTTTATTTTTCGGGTTCGGATCCTTACAATCTCTCCCCCCCCCCCCCCGCCTTTTTATAAAAATTTCATCCTCGAAATTTTCTAAATATGACCTCAAGCAACGATATCAATCATGAAACCAACAACCTCAAGCTAAACTCATGAACAATCTTATCCTCCTCATAATTCAAACCTATACTCTGGTATTAATCATTCCTAGAGTCTACAGAATCTGTATCCTAAGCTCTGATACCACTTTGTAACGCCCCAAACCTGAAAAATGGGCCCAGAGGGGTTATATTAAATAAATCTTTGATACAACTTGTAATGCCCCAAACCCGAGAGTCGGGTCCAGAGGGTTATATTAAATCATTCTCTTTGATACCAAATAAATTACACAGCGGAAGATTTCCATAACAATACCAGAGTATTAAAAATCATCCTTCAATACAATAAAAATCTCAATATCACAATAATAGATATCAACAACAATATCTCCAATATCAATTTAGTACATCCTTAAGAAGTTCAAGATAATCAGAATAACACAACAACATTTAATCTAAATCTCACTATCTAGTCCCACTAATGTTTCCACTGCGCACTTTGATTACTGATATACTTCTCATAACATGTGAAAAACATTTGATCATGATGGGGTGAGACACCTCTCAGTAAGAAGGAATAAATTATCATCACTGTGTGTGGCCAATGAGTTTTAGTGTATTATTTATATAAAGAACATTCAATGCGTACATCTTATAAATAACTCTATATACTTGTAGGTCATGTTGACATATAAAGCAATCTATCCTTCGGTGACCACATCTGGTGCATATCCAGACACTCGCTGACATTGGGCCCTCTTCTAGCACCCTACCCCATACGGTAGGCCTACTCAGCAAGCCTTCCCAATTCAGCAAGCCCTCGAGCTATATCTCGAGGATCAGTGCATTACGTATCGTCGTCCTCCTCTACCTTGATATCACCAAACATATCCCTTAGATATGCAATTGCACAATACTATGGCACCATACTCATTTATCCTTATTTATCCATTTATTCTCAAGCTGACCTGTATATGGGAAGAATAATCCCATGCTGACCCGTATGCCCATTTATACCATTTATCATTTCAATATCCGTGTATTCTTTTCAACAATCATAATCTCAATAGGTTTAATTTATACAATAAACTGAAATATTTTCATGTCACACATTTAAATGATAACTCATATTTTAATAATATTTATATAATCATATACTCAGATTTAAGACCAACATAATATCCATATACTCATATTCTGCAATTTAATCGATTAATCTTTAAAAGTAGCTGACATAATTTATTCCTCTTACCTATCCTAAAGATTTGTCTACCTAGTTCCCTGGAACAAAACCCTAGCTTCCTTAAACTTTCCATGGAGAGAAAAACAACCGACAAGTCACGAGAAGGAGAGAAAACCGGCCGGAGGCCCTGCCGGTGACTCGGGAGGCCCTAGAAGAGTGAGAAACATGAAGGGGTGAGGGAAACACACTGGAGGATTGAAACCCTAGCAGAGAGAAAGAAGGGAGAGAAAGAAAATAAATAAAAATAACTTGAAACCTATTTATAGAGATGCTGGCTCGCAGGAAACCGTCGACAGTTTTTCTAGGCTTTACGAAACCGTCGACAGATTTTCTGAGACTCCCTGAAACCGTCGACGATTTGGTCATGTGCCAAACCAATTTCCTTCTTTCATTTTCTTTTATTTATTTTCCTTTATTTTCCAAGTTCGGGTCCTTACACCCTTGGTGATTGGTTTACCAAGAAACAAGTCATACTAACTTCCTTGCCCCAAAAGTTCTTGGCTAGCCTTGCATTTAACCTAAGACAACAAGCTCTCTCAACTAGAGTTTGGTTCATCCTTTCTACCACACACCATTTTGTTGTGGTGTCCGGCAAATAGTGAAATGTCTCCTTATGCACTACTGCTCACAAAACTCCATGAAGCTCAAATCAGCAAACTTGGTCCCATTGTCTGACCTGAGGCATTTAATTCTCCTCCCAGTCTAGTTTGCCACCTCAGCTTTCCACAATTTAAACTTGACAAACATATTTGACTTGTGCTGCAAGATGTACACCCACACCTTACGTGAGTAATCACCAATGAAACTCACAAAATACATATGCCCACCCCGTGATGCTACTCTCACCGGCTCCCAAACATCTAAATGAATGTAATAAAAAATACCTTCCGTCTTGTGAATAGTTGTTTTGAACTGCACCATGTTCTGCTTCTCAATAACACAAAACTTGCAGAAATTAAGCTTACATGTTTTCATACCCTTCAAGAATTTCCTCTTATGAAGTTCTTTCATCCCATGCTCACCCATATTGCCCTAACCGCATATGCCACAAAACGGTGTCATCAAATTTAGAATCTACAGCTACAACTCCACCAACAATTGTAGTGCTCAGCAGTGCATAGATGTTTCCCTCTAACTTCTACCCTTTTATCAGCGTTAGAGTGCCTTTACACAACTTCATAATTTCGCTTTTAGACTTGTAACTAAATCCGTTACAATCCAAAGTGCCCAATGAAATTAAACTCTTCCATAGGTCTGGTATGTGTCTTACATCACATAAGGTTCTCACAACACCATCAAACATCTTAATTCCTGCATTTTCCTATTGATTTTATATGAAACATCATTACTCATAAAAACAGAACCAAAATTAACCTACCTATAAGCATTGAACTATTCCTTATTCGCCGAGTCTAGGATCCAAGAGTCTGTGAGGCGATTCGACCCCAATGAAACTAAAAGTATATCACCATCACTACTTTTTAAATTTTCTTCTTCAACTACATTCACTGATTTTGAAGTACCTTCTTGCTTTTCAGCATTCCCTTTCTTCCATTCCGAACACTCCGATTTTATGTGCCCCTTTTTATCGCACTTAACACAGCGGAGATCCTTTTTCTTCTTGGATTGCGAGATTTATTTTGATTCGATCCATTCCTGAATTTTCCTCTCCCATGTTCAAGGTTACCCTTCACCACAAGCCCTTAACCATGTGAAATTTGATCGCTGACCATCTTTATTTGATGAAAACCTAGCAATGTATTTGTTATCTCTTCCAAATTCAAGGTTTCTTTACCCCATTTTAGAGTCGTAACCAAGTTCTCATATGTGTGAGACGCTGGTAAGGAATTCAGTAGCATCAGTGTCTTGTCATCTTCCTTGAATTTCACATCAACCCGCATTAAATCACTTATGATTTGATTGAATGCATTGATGTGTTGGTTCAAATCCGAACCTTTAACCATCTTAAGCCAATATAGCTTTTTCTTAAGAAAAAGTTTATTCGTAAGAGACGTAGACATATACCGACTTTAACCTTTTTCCAAACAACCGCAGAAGAATCCTCTTCCATGACGTGATACAGCACGTCATTGGCCAAACACAGTCTGGTAGTAGCCACAGCCTTTGCTTCCAATTCCTTCCAATTTGCCTCATCCATGCCTTCAAGTTGAACTTCATATAAGGCTTTCACCATACCTTGCTGCATTAACAGATCTTTCACCCTTCTCTGCCACAAACTGAAGTTTCTAATTCCATCAAATTTGACAACATCAAATTTTGCAGACAAAGTTCCAGAGGCCATCACAACAATGCTCTGATACAAATTTGTTATGGGAATTGAATTGCACAGTAGAATATCGGGTCAAATAGACGCAGTACTCAATGGTAAAATACAAAACAACACAACCACGCAGATTATATGAAAGCAATAACAAAAGACACAAAGGAATTACGTGGTTCGGCAATGCCTACATTTTTTAGAGCAATCGGCAATCTTTCTCACTATCTTGTTCAAAAACATGAACAACCATGACAAATACATCACAAATAACATATAAATAGAGTTCTCAGAGGCTTTCTATCCAAACACCAACCAACTTAACGTCCCTTATTCAAAATTTGAAAATTTGCGCTGGGTTCCTGAGCTAAATCGCCGAATGTTTGTGCCATACCATTGACGGTTTCAAGCAGAATGTAAAATTTCTCAGACACTGCCCCAAACCATTGACAGTAAGAGGGCTACCGTCGACGGTTTTACCTTCTGCATCTTGATTTCTTTCATGTTTTCCTTTTGTGCATGCTTTCCACTTAATATGTGAGCCACACATATCACAACATACTCCCTATAGCACAAGGTGATAAAAAGTATGGGATTCATTAGCATGGATGAGATATTATAGAGGAAGTGTCATTGTTTCTCATGCAAGCCCTTGGAAACAGGGTTTAGTTGTATGAGGATATTTTGAGTGGATGAGTGCTCATTGGAGATGGAGATGATGCTACATCATCTTTCAAGCTTTCTACTCTTCACAATGCATGTTAAGGGGTGTTATCTTTCTTGGATTTCCATTTCTTTGTGAATCTCAATGAAATAGAGTTTAACAAGCTCACTGTGTTGCTCAATGCTTGAGATCATTTTGTTCCTTCTTCAACATGGAAACAGATAGTCTAGGAGGATGATTCCTTGGATCTATTTTCAATCAAGTCTTTTTCCTTCATCTCTTACAAGTAAAAAACATCTTCACTAAATCTTTTTTTGTTGGAGCCATATCATTTGGATGGAAGAAGGTTACTTTTAAGGTTTCGATTTCCTTTTTCTAAACTATGCCTCATGATAGAATCAACACTCATGGTTTGTTACAAATTAGAAGATTCTATAGGTCTCTCTATCTTGATGTTGCAAGATGTTTTCTGTGTCTAATGAAACAAACACACCCCTTTTCCTTCATTACCAAGTGTCAAAACATCTATGGGCTGCTAGTTTTGGTGAAGCTTGGGTGGCACCATAAGGTGTTGTACAATTTCTTGATAGTGAGATTTTGGGTTTTGGTGAGAGTATAAAGGGAAGATCTTTATGGTGTTGTGCATTTTTTGCTCTCTTAATGACCCTTTGGATTGAGAGGAATATAGAACTTTCAAGGATCACATAACCTCTCCTAGTCTTTTATGAGAGAGAGTAGTGTTCTTGGCTCATTTCTCTATCCTTTTTTGGGTGTGGGAGTGGGTTTATTACCACCTAACCTTCAAAGTATTATAAGGCAATTTATTTGTAATTTTTTTTTTGTAACTTTTCCTTTTTCTTTTAGGAGGACATCTTGTTCTCCTCTCATTATACCTTGTTTGTTCTCTGGCAATATATTTTTTTCTTAGAGAAAGAAAAAGTAAGTAGATGGTTCAATCCCCCACTTCGTCAAGTCAAAGCCCTAAGTCAAACAAATTCCTAAATTGTATATTCTCCTCCTATATTGCTCTGAGCTTTATAACTTTAATCTCCTTCATTTTGCTAAAGCCTTTCTCAAACTTAGTCTAGAGCCTGGACAAGCCTTTTCCCTAACCTCTGAATTGTTGAATTGGGTCTTACACAAATGATATGTAACAATTTGAATTGCTACACATTCTCTTCCTCCTTTAGCAAGTTTGTTCGGATTGTAGTGGTAGAATCCCAAGCCATTCTCAACAAGAACTGATCGTTTAGTCCCAAAGCTGAGTTGATCATCTTTCCAATATTTGATTGTAGCCTAGTAAGCCCACTGGGAACCTCTCATCTATCCACAAGCTATCTACGCCTTCATCCCATGTAGGATCATCCTATTAGTCATCTCAGCCTGCTTATATCTAGAACTGATTAGGTATGCCAAGTCCTCTGTACGCATAGTTCTTTTTATCAAATTGTTTACTTTTTTGTCCATTAAGATAGGGTTATCCAAAGTGAAAAATTAATGACTCCCTTATAGACTTCTAACAAACTTGACTAAGGATTCTGCCTTCACACAGCACCAATTTTTTCTTCTTGCTAGCTTGTCCTCTAGAAGAGACCTAATATGTCCACTCTTCACTAGGTAAAAAACCATAAGCTAGTGAGGGGCATTAGAGCATGAGCTAAAAGTTGAGGATTGTTGGCATGATATTGGCAACAGTAACACCACTTTAAAATGTCTACTGCATCCTAATGAAGTGTAGACAATAATGTCCCTTTCCTAAGTGACTTGAATTGCACCAGACCTATGTGATCTCCACCAAACACCATCGTGAATCTCTCTAAGGAGATAGTGGACCTCATCTAGGTTAGAAAAGAAAATGAAGGACATTACATAGGATGTCACAATAGTTTGTGTCTTCTCTATGGGCCACTCTGTATTTAAGTCTCCTTGCCTCATCTGTCAGTAAAGTTCCTTTAGATATATAGGCAATTTCTAGGTCCATTTATACTTTAACTGCTTCAATACTCTCCATACACTTCATTTTCTGTTGGCATTATTGACTAAGCCACATTGGAGACCCAATCCGAATAATCTAGTTCTTAAATAAATCTTTCCTCTAGAAGCTTCTAAACCTTTTGTAAATGGCCTAGTTTCCTTATGGAGTGAAATTCTTTTCATTTTCACATGATAGTAGGACAAATAAACATTAAATCGTAGACTATAATGTAGGTATTTAACAACTACATGTCTTCAGAAAACCAAGCAAAGGCATTTGTAATAACATGTAGACAATTTACAAGCTTTCTTTTTAATGAGCACTGTAGGTCACAACCAATTTGAGCAACCTTCTTCAAATCATCTTTATACAGTGCGACTCATGCACTCTAAAAACGAAGTTGGAGGCATATACGTTCTTAACAAGTCTATACCTCACACTTACTTTTAAGAAGTGCAGTCCTAACATTATGGGCAAAATGACAATATCTAGGAATTATGCATCCATTCCATAAATCCCAATATGGGTGTCATAAGAGATGCATGCATTCTACATTGATCTTCATGAGATGATTTTGATTTTATCCAATATATTTTTGCCACCTAGGATCTTCATTTATTATGCTTGCTTCCTATTTTTTCATATTTCCATTACGAATCTTCCATGCAACCTTTAAATGATGACAATCATACATGTCATGGTTGTAGTCCCCATGAAACTAGTCGTACCATTTTAGATAATTCATCCCTAATAATACGTGTTCTAGCCAACAAAACTTAGCATTGTCTCAAGCCTATATTCCTACTCAAATAAAGTTTAAGGAGTGTTATTCTCAAACTTCTTTTGAGGGCTATGGGACTTGTCATTCCTTTCTTTCTCTATTAGTCCTTCCCGCATGTTTTCTTGTTTTTTTTCTCTTCTATTTGATATTCCTTTAAGCTCGCATTGTCTTCTATATTGTACTTATATGCATACTCAAAGTGCTCAGATGGTTGCTACTTTTTCATCTAATTCCTATCCTTCCAACACTGTGGCATTGAAATGCCTCATGTAATCCTGGTGGGGGTTTGATAAGATTTACACATGGAGTAATTAAAGAAATTCCATCCAACCAAACATAGTTTTAGGCATGAGTACTAGGTCCAATCACTTTTTTTTAGTGTGATCATGCCTAACATACAATGGCCTCTAGGCATCCTCAATTCTACAATCCACAACTATCTGTATTATACACTAGCTCAATCTTAGGGCCCTTTCTAGGCCAATGTCTTAGTGGACATTCCATGGAAGTTGGGTTGGCTTATAGGTCAGCATAGGAATTTCAAATATGGGGAAGTTGGCAGTGACGCTAGGCATCACTTTGCTCTCATACTATGGAGAATTATCTTCCTTCATAACAAAAGTTCAATATCCTAGGCTGGGTTTCTTATTTGCTCCTACATCACATTGAGTTGCTCAGAAAAATTTATAATGTACCTAAATGGAATCTATATAAAACTAGTTTTGATAGTTCATTGGAAGGCTTGTCGAAACATAAGAACACCGCACAATGGTCATCATTGTTGGGTGGTTAAGCACGTTCGCTGTGCGTGCTACAACAAGAACGTGAACAAACCATGTTTTTTAGTTCATTGTTTTTGTGAATGGTGCTTTTCCATTAAAACAAATTCTGGTATAAAGGGTTGAATGAGATTGAAGTGTCTTAAGAGTTGACGTGCAAAATAAAGCAGGAGTAATTAGGGATAAGGCTCAAGAAAACTCATTGATGCATAAGTCAGCGGGAAGATTAAAAAATGAGGCAAGCAAGGGGTGGCAGATGATGACTTACCTTCGTACAAAGTTTTTGAACCATTAAATAGTAATAAGATTGTCATTCAGTAGTTATGAGTTTAACAAAAGTGGGAAACATGGGCATAGAGCAGCTACCTGGAAAGTTGAAGCATCCCCCCCCCCCCCCAACCTCATAAAGGAGACATCATACCCACAACCCAAACATAGAGAACTTGTTTCACGAGCATCAGGCATGTGACCCTCTTTTACTAGTCAAATAGAATATTCTTATTGCGATATGTGACTCATATATTGAGTAGAATGCATTTACAATGAAAAAACATAAAAAAAAAAAAAAACAGGAATGCTGACTTGTAGGAGGAAACCGTCGACGGTTGGGCCCAGATACAGTGAAATAGTCGACAGTTCTAAACCTGTTACATTGATTGTTTGCTCTCGGTATTTAACCATCAACGGTATCTTTGCAAACCATCGACGGTTTTGGCTCTCCATAATAAACCGTCAATGGTATCTCTACAAACCGTTGACGATTTGGTTCAATTACTCAACGTTTGTTTTCAATTTTTGAATTAAGGCATTGGACATGTTGGGTTTTGGAGGGAAAGCCTCTGGGAACTTTATAAATACATGTACTATATAACAAATGGTCTTTGGACACAAGATAGTGAAAACACATTGCCGATTGCTCCCGTGGATGTAGGCATTGCTGAACCACGTAATTCTTTGTGTCATTGTTATTAATTTCATTATATTCTGTGTGATTATTGTTCTGTATATTTCACCATTGAGTGCTGCGTTTGTAAGATCATTTTATTCCATTGTGCATTAGTTTTTTCACAACAAATTGGTATCAGAGCATTGTTGTAATGACCTCTGGAACTTCTTCTGCAAAGTTCGATGTTGTCAAATTCAATGGAATGGGAAACTTCTATTTATGGCAGAGAAGGGGTAAGGATCTGTTAGTGCAGCGAGGTATGGTGAAGGCTTTACACGAAGTTCAACCAGAAAGCATGGATAAAATAAGTTGGAATGAATTGAAAGTGAAGGTAGTGTCGACTATCCGACTCTGTTTGGCTAATGATGTGTTGTATCATGTCATGGATGAGAATTCTCCGGCAGCAAATTGGCAAAAACTTGAAAGCCGATATATGTCTAAGTCTTTATCGAACAAGTTATTTCTTAAGCAAAGATTGCATTGGCTTAAGAAAGATTCAGATTTGAACCAACACATCAATGCATTCAATCAAATTGTAAGTGATTTGATGTAGGTTGATGTGAAGTTCGAGGAAGAAGACAAGGCGCTGATGCCAATGAATTCCCTACCCATGTCTCACACGTATGAGAATTTGGTTACTACTCTAACATGGGGCAAAGAAACCCTAAATTTGGAAGAGGTAACAAGTGCACTACTAGGTTTTCATCAAAGAAAGATGGCCACCAATGAAATTTCATATGGTGAAGTGCCTTGTTGTAAAGGATAACCAAGAATGTGGAAGAAACAAGTTCCAGAACGGATTGAATGGTAATAAATCTCAGTTGCAGTCCGCGAAGGACATAAGGTGTTTTAAGTGCGAAAAAATTAGGCACATAAAACCGGAGTGTCCAAAGTGGAAGAAGGGGAATGCTTTAAATCAAGAGGGTTCGTCAAAATCTGCAAATGTAGTGGAAGAAGGAGATTCAGAGAGCAATGATGGTGATATGCTATCTATTTCATCGAGTTCAGAACGTCTCACAGATTCTTAGATCCTAGATTCAGGATGTTCTTATTACATGACACCAAATAAAAATTGGTTCAACACCAACACGTCAATTAATTCTGGTTATGTTCTAATGGAAAATGATGTTTCATTCAAAATAGTTGGAATAGGAAATGTCAGAATTAAAATGTATGATGGTGTTGTGAGAACTTTATGTGATATAAGGCATGCATCAGATTTACGAAAGAATGTGATTTCATTGGACACTTTAAATTGTAACGAGTATAGTTACAAGTCTAAAAGTGAGATAATGAAGGTGTGTGAAGGTGACTTGATGGTAATGAAAGGACAAAAGTCAACGGGAAATATCTATGCATTGTGGGGTATCACAGTTGTAGGTGGAGCTGCAACTGTAGATTCTGAGTCAAATAACACTGGTTTGTGGCTTATGCAATTACGGCATATGGATGACTACATTTATTCAGATGTTTGGGGGCCGGTGAGGATACCATCACAGGTTAGACATATGTACTTCGTGACTTTATCACGAAAGGTCTTGGTGTACTTCATGCAGCACAAGTCAAACATTGGAAATGAGTACGATGGTTCAATTTAAGGAGTTTTGTGAGCAGCATAACAGGTTGTATACAGGGATTACAAGGTACTTTTTGATGAAGTCAGTGAGTATGACGTGTTTCTTCTTTAACCAATCGCCAAGGGTATCACTAGATGGGAAAGTTGCACGAGAGGTGTGGATAGGTTATGTGGTAGACTACTCCAGTCTGAGTGTTTGGATGTCTAGCTGTGCACATTTCTAGTGAGGTGAGATCTAAGCTTGGTGCAATGTCCAAACGATACATCTTTCTGGGGTATAAGAAAGGTGGGTTCAAACTATGTGATCCAATGGCAAACAAGATGGTGATTAGTGGAGACATGATTTTTGGTGAGAAAGTCATGGTACAGCGTACTCAAGCAGATGAAGAGAAATAGGTGCCAAAAAACTGCAGCAGAAATGAGCATGTAATACAGGTGGAGTTACAGACTCGGGGCAGAAATGACATTGTTCATAATGCAGGCCCAACAGGATCACAATGGATTCAGATGCACTATCAGGCCACCACTCAGGTATAAATTTGATAATCTTTCAAGATGCGGTGCAACACAAAGGGAAAAATAGATGGATGAGTGTTATAGTGGAGGAAATGAAGTAATTGCATAAGAATCAGATGTGGGAGTTGGTGGAGCTTTCAGAAGGGAAGGGGTGATAGGATGCAAAGGGGTGATGTTTCTGTTGTTTGTGGATAACATGTTATTTGCTGGGAAGCCTTTGACTGAGGTTAATCAATTGGAAACTTTATTGAGAAAAAGTTTTGACATGAAGATTTTGGGTACGACCAAGGAGAATCTTGGTTTGGAGATTCGCAATGACAGAGCTGCAGGAAGATTGGGGTTATCTCAGGATGGTTTTGTGGACAAAACTATAGGGAGAATATGGTTGTCTCAATGTAGTTTTGTGGAGAATCAATGCAACCGCTCGGTACCCAGGGATGGGCAGTGATGTTCGGAATACAGGATATGTGTTTACTGTTGTGGGAAGGCCTATTTGTTGAAAGTCCAGGGTACAGTCTCAGGTTGCACTATTTACAACTAAGTCAGGGTTCATAGCAAAAGCAGAAGCTGTCATGGACAAGTTCAAGTATTGCTTGGACTTGGTTTTTGTCTCCAATTGCTAGACAGGAGGCGGACCCAACCTATACGGATTTTTGTCCCAAGTGAAGCAGCAGGTTTATGTTTTCAAACTTCTCCCAAGGGGTGTATATTCACTAAGGTGGAGATTGTTGTAATATGTGACTCATATATTGAGTGGAATGCATGTACAATGAGAAAACATAATGAAAATAGGAATGCCGACTTGCAGGAGGAAACCTTCGACGGTTTCCCTATAACCGTCGAAGATTTGGCCTAGATACAGTGAAACAGTCAACGGTTCTCAACTTGTTACATCAACCGTTTGCTCTCGGTATTTAACCGTCGACGGTATCTCTGCAAATCGTCGATGATTTTGGCTCTCGGTATTAAACCTTCAATGGTATGTCTGCAAACCGTCGACGATTTGGCTCGGTTACTCAACGTTTGGTTTCAATTTTTGAATTGAGACGTTGGATAGGTTGGGTTTTGGAGGAAAAGTCTTCAAGACATTATAAATACATGTAATACAATGTAACAAATGGTCTTTGGATACAAGAGAGTGAAAAACACATTGTCGATTGCTCCCGTGGGTGTAGGCATTGCCGAACCACGTAATTCTTTGTGTCATTGTTATTACTTTCATTATAATCTACGTGATTGTTATTCCGTATATTTCAATATTGAGTGCTGCGTTTGTAAGATCGTTTTATTCTGCTGTACATTCATTTTTCACAACAATTCTATATCGAAAATTACAGTGCATTTAGATCACATTGCCATAAAATTTGTCAAGGGACAACTATATTCCACTATCCTAATTTATAGCAAACGATATTGATGCTTAGATCTCCACACCTCCCTTGTCCATCTAACAAGGAAAAGTGCTTCCATATCATATTGGGGAGGCCATTTAAAAAAAATAAATAAATAAACAAAACAAAACAAAAAAAAAAAAACAAAGGTATAAGGGTTGCTCATGCTGTTAAACACAGCCTAGGATTATGCACATACATGCAGCAAATTAGAAAAGATGGCAAAAAAAAAGAAAAGGTCACAACAATTATGTGGTTCAATAATGTGCCTATATCCACAAAGCCTTTAAGAAATCTCCACTATTTCGTGAGTGAAAACTGCCTCAAGATTTTAACCCTAGTCTACAAGAATATATAGTCCCATCCGAGAAAACTCCAAAATACCCTCATATAACAATAGAATGACACTATACCCTAAAACAAAATATTGTATATTACAATGGGTGGCCAATCCTAACACACCACTTGGTCTTTCCCACAAGGAATGTTTTGTGCACAAAAAGTTTGAGAGCCCTTAAGATTAAACCTCCCACTTATTACAGGCTTCAAGTCAATAACTCTTCCAAATATGAACCAGAACTTAATCACATATGCCTCTTAAATGCTGTATTTATCAAAATACTTCAGTAACATGGCATGCCTACAAAAAGAACAATTTATTGAGCAACATCAAATCAATAATTTTTTCCTTTAAAAATAACAGCTCATTGGGATAAACAATCTCAGAATAAATTAAGAACAATATGCAAGTATTGTGACAGCTGAACCATGAACTTCGACTATATTTAGACCTGAAAACGCATTTTCAAAGTTGACTTAGGTTTATTAATAATACATGCATAAAACACTGTAATGATGATCTTTCAATGAGAAAAATTATGGGATGTCAAACTGCAACATGCGAAGGAGGTTATGAACCTATCTTGTAAGTAGAACCAAAATGTTGTTGAAATCAAAAATTTTGGTGGGAAGAAATAGCTATTCAATGTAAGAAGAATGCAATGGCAATCAATGCTCTATTCTTGTCACATACAGCTGCCTTTCTATCTTATATTGTCTATTTGTTTGCCTTTACATGCTCTATGATGCTGCATTTATGCGGGAGGGGGATGGGTGTTAGCTTGACATGCTTTACAGGCCTATTCCCTAAAAACAAAAGCTTTTGGGGACAAGTAGTAGTTTGAGTTTGACGCTGAAGACATGTTTTAGGGTAACTATCTAAGGGGGATATGAGTGAATCAATGTCATATTATGTTTCTTTGTCCCCTTTTCAGCTTTTAACAGTTAAAAACCAAGAAAAATCTCATCCATAACCTCTTCAATCTTAAAGAAATGAACAAGTAATAGTCCTCATTTATTCTTGACCATTATTACTGCTACATCCAGGCATATTTTGCTTCTTCTAAGCCAATATACTTGGTCATTATCATATCAATCATTTGGCTCATTAACATAAATGGTATCAAATTTGATCAAACACCTTAAGCAAGTTGTGAAATCTCAACGGTGTAAACATCCATATAAGAACGTTCTTAAATTATTAGTTAATCCCCAAATTCTGGTGAGACAGAGATGTAAGTCACCTGATCTGGAAACATTTCACTGCAAACTAAGAAAGAAACCTACTAATAGATATCTTAAAAAATCAAAAATCAAAAATCAAAATTAAAAAAAAAAAAAACAAAACAAAACAAAACTATATGAGACTAAATATTCAAAATCAGCCAAGTCATTAATATGTAAAACAATGTGGTTCCAGATGATGGACTGTATTTTTCTCTAGGAGATTTGGCTTGTTTACTATCAAACAGATTAAATAACCAATTATTGTGTCATTTATGGTACTTAGACTTGAATTATTTCACCAATAAGTTCAATCACTGACCAAGAGCTGAGAAATATTTTTTAATATCAGTAGCATTATTTCCTAAATAGACAAACAAAAATGGACGCCAAGGTTATAAACTTCAGTCACTGAGATCCTTTTCAACAGATGTTGAGAATTTATAGCGGAAAGGAGTTACATTGGCATTACCATGTTGTGAAAATGGTAAAGACACCTCTGAAGGAAGTAAATGAATCATGATGACGTGGTTCAGGACTAGAACAGCACAAATTTGATTGTTCCCTAGTGAACAGTACATTGCCCTTTTAGTAAAAGTATTACTATTTCAAATCAGGGCCTTGAAAATCAGCAATCTTTACTGAATAGAACCAATAGAGTTGATATTACCAGAGGAGAATCAAAGATACACGAACAAGAAAGAAATACACGAGACTTCAGTGATTTGATAAGGTTTAGACAATTTTCATAACTAAAGATCATTCTAGAGAGTTATTGTTTTGATAAGCGCAATAATTGAAATAATCATATTCTAGGTCCATGGTTTTAAGAGAGATAGAAACCTATTCTATATCCACACGCAATCCCATTTGAGGCACAAACCTCCAATATAATCTTTATACGAACCCACCCCCCACCCCAGGGAAAAAAAATCACTCTATTGTTATTGTTATAGGTTAAAACAAAAGCATAAGTAAATATTATTTTTGAAGTGACCTCGTAGTTATAGCTTTGAAAAAATACATCAGCTATGTGAAGACAGATTTTGAGGTAACCTCACAGTCAAATCAGACTTAACTCAGTTTGTCCATAAATTATGTGTCAGAGGAAAAGTCTAGTTTGAGACACATCAAATGATGTGCAATTTGGAGCTTTCTAAGGCACTTACAGCAATTTTCCAAGACCCAAACTAGGGGAAAGGTTAGATGAATTTGCTGGTTGGATTGATTCACTGGTCATTGTAATTAGTCGGTCTCAGCAATTCCAATTTTGACCTCTCTCATTAAAAAGGAAATCAAAATATCCACGTTTTTTTTCTCTCAAAGTGTTGCAAACTGAACTATTGCAATTTAGCCATGTTCTTTAGAACCACATAGCTGGAAGCCTGGAACTGAACTAGCAGTTTAGTAAGAACATTCTTATAAAAATCTATACAAATCTATATGCAATAAAAATTGTTGTAACATGCATACCTACCACCAAAAGTTGTGACATTTATCAAAATTTCAAATAACTTATCAGAACAAAATATATTCAAACTTCATTTAAGTTTTCCATAATTTCAAATTCATTCTAGCATTCTTTATTCATTTCTTCCCTTCCATATTCTAATTTTGAGCATAAGCTTCAATTTACAATAGCAAGAAATGGGAATAAGACCATCCCCATTTAATGCTCAAATATTTTCAGGAACCCACAATGCCCCAGAATCTTCCTTGCATATCTGGATCCTTACAGCTTGGTCTTCCGGCGATTTCCAAACAGACTCACAAAAACATAATTAAGAAGCCTTTACTAACAAGTGCTAGCCATACTTGGACTGTTATTTTCCAAAAATATGCCCTCATAAACACCACTAATGTTCTCAAAATCACTCTCCACATCATTGCTATCCATAATAGCTTAATCCCAACAAAATCAATGCCCCATTCTCTCACAAACTCCTAAATTGAAAACTACATCACTAGTTCCCTTTAGAAGCTTTTGCGCACACTCATTAAATTGGTGATCTCTATATGCAGAATGATGACAATACTTTCTTCCTGCTCAAATCGCTAGGGATTGAGAAGAATCGTGATCAAAGTCCACATTGCACTAACTGCCATAAGACAAGATAAATTTTTCCATGACATGTGGTTGGAGACTAAAATTTTCAACATGCTACAACTTCAACTTCCAAGCGAGCATTGTTTTTTTCCTAATAACAGATCAGACTCTCAAAGAAAAGGGGAAAAAAAAAAAGGGGGCCACATCTTTGTCTATAGATCTCTAAGTCATGAACCATCTGATGCATTAAAAAGTGGACTGATAAACATTTCCAATGGAAACCAAATTTCCCAAAAGAAATGTGCTGACATCTTCAAAATAATCAGGAGCGTGTTCAAAGGTTTAAGGATTAAGGTGTGCATCCAACCATGTTTAAAAGATGTGATTTTCAGCTGTAGAAAAATACCTTGAGGCCTCTAGTTACATCAAAGGTGGTGATTCAAACTAAAGCATGTTCAGCTAAGGGCCATAATTATTCAAAATGAAGGGATTTTTTTAGCGAATGGTCATAACTATTCCAAGGGACGTTAATAAGTCTATAAATAGGGCAAGAGTTTGGGCTTTTGGAAATAGTCTACCGAATGGTCAGTTCAAATTTCATAATTACTCCTCTCCATTAAGACATGCTAAAATAATATTTTATTACACAAAATAGCAATTTGGTTAGAACAGTGTTGTATTACCTAAAAGTGATTAAAAAGTCGATCTTCATTTGTACAAAAGCAGCACACAGGTGGCTTCATTGTGTCCTAAAGAATATTTGCTAGAACATGGTGCTCACAAATAGTTTGTCCATGGTGGAGAGGGTGAACCCTTAATGTAAGCGGAAGTTTTATAAATTCTATTGAATTATTTTTTCATATGTACATCCCAATCTTATATAATACAATTTCCTATTCTAAACAAGGAAATAATCTCCTTACTGAATAATATCAAATCTCCCATATTTACCCACTTTCCTAATTTGTTAATTATTTACAATGATGCTTGTGATTTTTTAACACCCCCCCTTAAGTTGGATCATAAATATTAATCATCTCCAACTTACTAATCAGATCATCAAAACTCTGTCGTCCCAACCCTTTAGTGAAAATATCTGTGGTTTGTTCCTTGGTAGGTACATAAGTCATACAGATAATTCCTTCTTCAATTTTCTCTTTGATAAAGTGTCTATCCACTTCCACATGTTTAGTTCTGTCATGTTGAACTGGATTGAGAGAGATGCTGATAGCTGCCTTATTATCACAATAAAGTTTGATAAGAAATTTCACCGAAACTTGTAATTCTTCCAAGAGTTTCTGTAACCACAATCCTTCACATATCCCGTGAGCAACTGCCCTGAACTCAACTTCAGGACTACTACGAGCCACCACATTCTATTTTTTGTTTTTCCAAGTTACCAGATTTCCCCAGACAGATGTGCAATAACCTGTGGTGGACCTTCTATCTTCCACTGATCCTGCCCAATCTGCATCTGTAAAGATCTCTACTTCCTTGCTTTTACATTTCTTAAAGAAGAGTCCTCTTCCCAAGGATCCCTTGAGATATCGAAGGATCTTGTATACGGCATCTAAGTGGGCCTCTTTTGGTGAATGCATGTGTTGGCTTACTACACTGACTGCAAATGCAATATCTGGTCTAGTATGTGATAGGAAGATTAGCTTGCCAACCAACCTTTGATACCTTTCCTTTTCAACTGATATTCCACAATCTTCAACCCTCTTTACCACTTCAATCGGGATTTCGCGAGGTTTGCATCCAAGCATGCCAGTTTCAATTAGGAGATCAGTAACATACTTTCGCTAAGAAACACTAATTCCCTTTCTCGTTCTCGCCACTTCCATGCCCAAAAAATACCGCATTTGTCCTAAGTCTTTAATTTCAAATTCAGCAGCCAGAACTTTCTTCAATCTCTCCATCTCTATTGTATCGTCGCCAATAAGGATTATGTCATCAACATACACTATTAGAATTGTTTTCTTATCTCTTTCAGACTGCTGGAAGAATAGGCTGATTGCCCTTGTTAATAACCTTGATATTTATTACTTTTGCAAATCTGTCAAACCATGCTCTGGGAGATTGTTTGAGTCCATACACGGACTTCTTGAGTTTACACACTCTGTTTTCTTCACCTTTCCCACTAAATACAAGTGGTATAGTCGTGTATACTTCTTCATCTAACTCGCCATTTAAAAAAGCATTTTTAATATCAAGTTGTTGTAGTGGCCAATCTAAATTGGCTGCCAAGGATAAGAGGACCTGTACTGTATTTAAGTTTGTCACTGGTGCAAATGTCTCTATATAGTCAATATCGTAAGTCTATGTAAATCCTTTTGCAACAAGTCTGGCTTTATATCTTTCAACTGTCCCATCAGATTTATATTTCACTGTGAAGACCCATTTACAACCCACTGGCTTCTTCCCTCTCGACAAATTTATCAATTCCTAAGTTCCATTTTTTTCTAGGGCCCGCATTTCTTCCATGACAGCCTCTCTCCATTTAGGTATTTCTAGAACTTCCTGAATGTTCTTTGGTACTCTCATCCTGTCAAGATTAGAGACAAAAGCCCGATATCCTATAAACAAACTTTTATAAGACATGTATTTAGACCAAGGGTATTAAGTACATGACCTGGTTTGTTTTCTTATTGCAATAGGTAAATTGATATCATTAGGTACAGGTTATCAGAAGAAAGCTCAATTACCAGATCACGATTGGGCATGGACTCATGGTTATTTGGAGCCATCACCGGTTCCAAAGTTCTTGGTGCCTCAGGTATGAGATTCTCCCTATTCTTTGTGTTCTGCTTTCTTGAGTAAACCAGTATGTCTGCGTTGTTTTGCTTTCCTATATCTCCTCCTGAGGTTAAGTGTCCTGTTGTGTTTGGCAAGTCAAGAATTGATGCAATGGAAGGCTCGATAGATGAGTCAGGGAATGAAGCAAAGGAAGGCTTAATACGTGGTACGGGTTCAGATGACGCAGGTTCAATAGTAAAGAGGTCAAAGAACCGATCTTCACTCCATGTCTCCCCCTGAAGACAGGGCTTTGAGAAATAGGGAGTGGTTTCAAAGAAAGTAACGTCAAGACTAACAAACAGTCTTTTGGAGACCGGATCATAGCATTTGTAGCCTTTCTGAGTCAGGGAATAACCAAGGAAGACACATTTAACGGCACGTGGATCCAATTTATCCCGATTGTGTGCATGAACATGAACAAACGTAGTACAACCAAAGATTTTCAGTGGGAGACTGGATGGAAGCCGAGAGGTAGGAAAATGTACCTGGAATTTCTGAAGAGGAGTGACAAAGGAAAGTACTCGACTCGGCATTCGATTAACGAGATGTGTGGCTGTTAAGATGGCATCACCTCAAAAATAGTTTTTCATGTTGGTAGTGAACATTAACGCCCGGGCTACTTCAAGTATATGTTTATTTTTCCGTTCAGCCACCCCATTTTGTTGAGGGGTATCCACACAAGAACTCTGATGAACATTCCATTTTCTTGAAGATAAATTCCCAGAATAGTATTAAAGTATTCCGTACCATTATCATGACGTAAAATTTGAGTATTAGTCTGGAATTATGTATGAATTATGGAATGAAAACTGATAAAAATGGAGCGGACTTCAGTTTTGTCTTTCAGCAAGTAAACCCAACACAGACGAGTATGGTCATCAATAAATGTAACGAACCATTTTGTATTGGTGCGATTGAGTGAACGTGAGGGACCCCACAAATCACTATGAATCATAGTAAATGGACGAGAGTGTTTGCACATGGATGATGGGAAAGAAGTACGATGGTATTTTGCAAGCTCACACAGGAAACTTTTTATTTGGACAAATAGACAGAAACAAACGTTTTAAATATTGAAAATTGGGATGCCCCATTCTTGCATGCCATAACAAAAGTTCACTATCTCTAGAAATAGATACAGAATCACAAATTGCAGTATTACATAGTTCGCTCAAGCTTGCCTCCTCAAAGCAGTAGAGTCCCTCATGCGCCTTAGCAGTGCCAATCGTCTTCCTCGAAGATAAGTTATGAAAAATACAATAATTTAGCAGAACAATTCGAGTTTTTTGTTAATTGACTGATGGATAACAGATTGCAAGGCAACTTGGGAACATGTAGGACAGATTGTAAAGTGATCGAGTCAGATATGCGAATACTTCCTTTACCAGCAACTGGTGAGAGAGAGCCATCTGCAATTTTTACTCTCAAATTCCCAACATATGGTGAGTAGGATGAAAAAACATTGATAAGAATCAGTCATATGATCAAATGCGCCAGAGTCAATTATCCATAGAGATTTGTAACAAGATGAAGTATTTAAACCTGACAGATAATTACCTCAGTGAGCCAGGGAACCAGAAGAAGTACTCAATAACGCCTCTCTCACCTTACCTCATCTGCCACAATCGGGTCTTAATTTCGAAGATTTGCGAGTAACTCTCGACGTCGGAATATGTCTCACGAACAATGTCCCAAACGTCCTTCGCCGTTGGCAAGAACAAGTAGATTTTCCTGAGTGACGGCTGCATCGAGTTGACGAGCCAGGTGGTGACCATGGAGTTTTCGAACCTCCATTTTTGCAAGGCCACCACGTCAGTAGAGTCTGGTTTCCTCCGTTCCCCGGTAAGATAGCCTAGCCTCCCTTTTCCTTCAATCATCAATTTTCTGGATTGAGCCCACTCACGGATATTTTTTCCGTTTAATTTCTACACTGAGAGTGGAAAGGATAAGTTGTCAAGTCCATTCGAACCCCCAACAGATGTGGCCTCTGAGTCGCCGTCGATATTTGCAGACGAGGTTGACCCTCTGCTATTGACGGTGTCGTTGGCCATAGTTAGCTAAGGTTGAGAAACCCTAGCTCTAATACCATGTAAGCGGAAGTTTTATGAATTCTATTGAATTAATTTTTCATATGTACATCCCAATCTTATATAATACAATTCCCTATTCTAAACAAGGATATAATCTCCTTACTGAATAATATCAAATCCCCCATATTTACCCACTTTCCTAATTTGTTAATTATTTACAATGATACTTGGGATTTGAACACTTAAGGAAAGTGACAAGAATTAATATGCCACAGAGCCACCTTCCATTTATTATCTACCATATTATATTTTTATTCCAACTGAATTTCAAGATTACTTCAACTTTGCTAGAAAAGTCAACCAAAATTTTTCCTCTTAAGGAAATCTAGTAAGTTTTATAGTTGAGCATCAATCTTAATTAGTTGAAGTAGAAATATATATTAGAGGCCTATATAAGAAAATATGTAGTTAGTAGGATAGAAGCATATTTGGTCGTAATATTCACTTTACGAATGAACAAGCACGAAAAGCTCCTAGTCCCTTCTATTCTTTGTTATGTCCACAAATTTTCTACAATAAACTTTGCTAAGGCTGGATATACATTGCTGGTGCACAACCTAATGGTTAAAGCTTCAAGTGGCAATATGGTAATAAAGCCAGGTTACCAGGAGGTCCTAGGTTCTAGTCTTGTTGCCCACATTTATTGTGTGGTGTTTAAAAATTATTGTATTCCTTGACGGGTGTTATTTATCATTTGTTTATCCCTACATTTGCTGTCAAACTGCACATGCAAGGTTAAGGCTTGGTACCTTGTAGGCTCACAACCTAATAGTTTAAGCTTTTAGGTCAGGTAATAATCTAGCACACTTCTTTTACCCCTTCCCTCCTACATTTTTGGCATCAAAGGTAGTGCTATACTCTTGGCTACCTTCTCACATCTTCTTTCATATTAACAATAAGAGGTATAGGCAAGTATGACAATCCAATAATGGAAATTCAAGCAACTTACCATGCATCTTAAAAAGAAAGGAGCTTGAAGTTAGTGTCATTCAAACCATGGTTACATTGGTAGCAAACTTGACAAAGTGAATCGATTATCCCATCATCAAGTTGAAGAGGGGATGGAGATATAATTCTATATGATTGATGTTGCTAAAATTATCATGGTTGTGGAAGTAGAAGAGTTTCTTCAATGTTATGCTATTGAGAAATTATTTGTCTACATAGAAAAATCCAAAAAATCAACAAGTGAAATAAATAGGAACAAGGCTATGTGGCAATGCCAAGATATGTTAGGACAAAGTATACGAGATGCTTTTCACAAGGGCAAGTTAAGGATCTCCACTAGGGAGAAAGATAATATCTTGTCCTAAGGAGAAGTTTCATCTAATGTCTTCTCTCAATTTAATAATCTTTGCCAAGACAAAATGGTATAGTTAACTATGGGAGAGCGAAGAATGACCAGTAACTAGCCAACTAAAGTTTCCTATCCAAGATGAGGTCGAGGTATAGTTTTTATGCTATATGAATTATGCTTATTAATTGGCCTTGAAAGGAGAAGCAAAATTGTCCAAACATGGAGCAAAGAAGTATGTTAAGTCTTCACCCTTCTTCCAAGGTTGAGATGTGGTGATGCAAGTAATTCTTAGTTCTTAAAAATATATATATATGGTTAGATCAAAGGCTCTACAAAGGGAGTAAACAAGTCAGCTCCTACAACTCAAGTCAAAGGTTAAGAAAATCACTCGCACGCTTGTTTCAAGTTCAATAAGGTCCAAAGTCACAAGTGAACCTAATTGAAGAAGATTCAAAGATAGCCTTTTCATGACTCTAATAAGCTTATATTAGATCAGGAAAAGGATTTGGAAACCTTAATAGAACGAGCTTGAAATAGATGAGAGATTAGTACTTACAAAAGCTCTTAGTAAATCAAAGGTCAAGTTCAAGAATGATTGGAATTGCTCCAAAATATTCCAAACTATGTAAATCTCAAAGTAAGGTGTATACTATTATTGTTGAGAATTCCTCTTAAGAGTTTGGCGCACATTGGAAAACTGAGTGGATGATATGAGCTTATATGCATGGTTGGGCCCAATAATCAACAAGCTTAAGCTTTTTTTGTCAAGTTGGTGCTCACCAATGTATATCACTCCCTCGTCCTAACAAGTAGTATCAAAGTCGATGGTTCGCAACTCTATGCGAGCGAAATCATAAAGTCAAGATGTGAAGCTAATTCTCTTGACATTCTAACAATTGGAGGATCAAAGTGTGTGACTAAGACAAATAAAGATCATCTAGGCCTGATAGATGGATATGAATAGGGTCAAGATGTGGGAGATGGGACTGGTTTGGAGGAATGTGAATGCAATTGAAGTCACATAAGTTGCAAGAGTAGACCCACTTAAGCAATTGTTGGAGAATTAGGCTTGCACCAATGAGGGTAACAATTTCTCCTCACGGAGGAGAATTTGAATTGGGCTCAACTGTTCATGCATGTGTTTCTATAGATATAGACACATGGAAGAGGAGTAGTGATTAGTGGACTCCTATGGTTTCATGCCTTTCCCATGGTTAAGTAATGACTCCTAGTTGGTTGCATAACAAGTAATGACTTCTGTTCAAAGGGGAACAGTTGGAACTTACAAGTGAGGAAAGATTGTTGAGAATTGTGTGACTAAGACAAATAAAGATCATCTAGCTAGGCCAGATAGATGGATATGAATAGGGTTAAAATGTGGGAGATGGGATTGATTTGGAGGAACATGAATGCAATTGAAGTCACATAAATTGCGGGAGTAGGCCCACTTAAGCAATTGTTGGAGAATTAGGCTTGCTCCAATGAGGGAAACAATTTCTCCTCAAGGAGGAGAATTTGAATTGGGGTCAACTGTTCATGCATGTATTTTTATGGATGTAGACACATGGAAGAGGAGTAGTGATAAGTGGACTCCTATGGTTTCATGCCTTTTCCGATGGTTGAGTAATGACTCCTAATTGGTTGCATAAGAAGTAATGACTTATGTTCAAAGGGAAACAGTTGAAACTTACAAGTGAGGAAAGATCGTTGAGAATTCTATTTGTGCGTTCACATTGGAAAAATTGAGTTGATAATAGGTGCTTATGTACATAGTTAGGCACAAGGCCTAAAGGTTTAAAATTTATGGTCAAGTTGGTGCTCACCCATGTATCTCAAGTCCACACATGAGAACTCTCTTGATCTCAACAATCTAACATGTGGTATCAAAGTCAATGGTTCGTAACTCTGGGCGAGTGACATTGTAAAGTTGAGATATAAAGCTAATTCTCCGAATCAAAATAAGGTCAGGATGTGGTAGGTAAGATTAGTTTGAAGGCACATGGAATGCAATTTGAGGCATGAATAGTGTAAAGGTAAGACTCACTTGAGCAATTGTTGCGGAATTAGGCTTGCTCCCACAAAGGAGACGTTTTCCACTCAAGGGAAGAGCTCAAATTGGGCTTAGGTGTTCATGCATATGTTGGCTTCCTATGGTTTCACGCCCTTTCCCATGGTTAATGGACCCTAGGTTGCACAACAAATAATGGCTTCCGTTCAAGAGGAAGTGATTGAAGCTCACAAATAAGGGAAAGATTGTTAAGAATTTCATTTGTGAGCTTGTCCAAAATAAAAATTAAGTGAATAATAGGTGTTTATATGCACAGTTGGGCACAAGACGCAATAAGTTTAAACTTTTAGGTCAAGTTGGTATTTCCCATGTATATCACTCCCCCTGTCCTAACAAATGATATAGAACTCATGGTTTGTAGCTTTGCGTCAGCAACATTGTAAACTCAAGGTGTGAAGCTAATTCTACAAATCTACTGACAATTGAAGGATCAAGTGTGTGAGTGAGACCAATAAGGATCATCTAGGTCAGATAGATAGATCTAAATAGGGTTAGAATGTGAGAGCTAGGATTGATTTGGAGACACATAGAATGCAATTTGAGGCAATTAAGACATTGGATAAGCCTAGTTAAGTAACTCTTTGAGAATTACGCTTACTCTCACAAGGGAGATAGTTTATATCCACGGAGGTGTGCTTGGAACTCATAAGTGAGGGAGAGATTGTTGAGAATTTCACTTATGAGTTTGTACCAGATTGGAAAAATAGAGAGGAGGATGGGTGCTTTGACACATGGTTGGACCTAAGACAATAGGCTTAAGCTTTTGGATCAAGTTAGTGTCCACCCATATATATCAAGCATGTGGTCTTGTGCCCAACTATGTATCTAAGCATCCATCCTCCACTTATCCTTGTTCGAATTAATCCTTACAAAATTGCCTAGTAAAGAAAGGTATGGAAAAGTTTCTAGGAGATATCTTGCTGGGTTTATAGGGATGAAAATGATATAAACAAGGTTTAGTGCAATGTAATCCATGATATATATCATGTATTCCTAAGACGATTGGCAATATGATAAGTACGTTGTTCATGATGGTTGGAAAATACCTATGCCTTTGGAATAGGTGAAGTGGTAATTATATCCTAACTAAGCAAGGAGGAGATCACTCGTAAGTATTAAAGAGAAGCTAGCAATGTTCTCACTTTTAGCAATTTTATAAAAGAAAAATTCAAAAAAAATAAAAATAAAGAATGTGTTCTTATATACCTATTGGTGGCTAAATAGAAGGAAAAACTTTTGTGGCTCCCAGTGGGTTCGAATGCCTCTAGGAGTTCCAAAAATTTAAGATCTACCTATTGAGTTGCCTTCATAACGAGATGTTAGCAAGATAAAATTGTATGTGTAAATGTATACATACCTACCTCACATAAATTTACCTGTATACCTACCTAGTTTGAATTAACACATGGGATCCACATATGTATTTACCTACCTCCTATGAATTAAATCATATGAACTATGTATGTAAGACCATTGTATAAATTAAGACCTTTAGGGCCAATAGACGATGCAACAATCATTTATTCATTCTTTACAAACTATGATTAGCTCACATGGTTTTTCAGAGCCATGGATGTCAACCCTCCACCATAGTTGGTACCCCCCCCCCCCCCAATTTTGCTGCTTGTCATCGTCGATCCTCTACCATAGTTGGCGCTCCACAACCAGCTAAGATCTTTTAACATTCACAAGATCTGTTTTTTGACCATTACCTATGCACACCAACACCACCTCTCATGCAACCCATCAGCACTACTCACACATCATTATAGGCTACCTAACTCCTTACTCACCTCTTCGGGCTCAGATTTGTACCTAACCCTTTACTCTCCTCTCCTTACTTAGATTTGCTCCTAGCTCCTTACTCCCATCCCTTTTCTCATATTTGCTCCTCAATCCTTGCTCACCTCTCCGAGCTCAGATATGCTCATTGTAACGCCCCGACCCGACACGTGGGCCCGAGGTGCTACTTTAGTAACCTCTGTGCTCCTGATACCATATTCATTATATAAAAGTAGCGGAAATAAATGATACATCCTCCAAATACATTACCAGAGTTCTAAACTGCTAACATAGAAGTCTCCAAATATCTATATCAAATCCCAACCAAAAGAAAGAAAACTAACTTAGTCCATACGACCATAATACATATCTAGGGACTTCAAACATAACTTAAATACATTAAAGTTCTTACAAACACTCATAAAAACCGAAACTAGCTATCACCCCGCCCCGGAGCTTGCTAAGCTCGATCTCGAGATGGTCCTGAAAAATGATTTGTATATTGGGGTGAGACACTGCTCAGTAAGGCAGATTAAGTTAATATCAGTGTGTGGCCAACGTGAGTTTTAATGTATACAAAAGATCATCAATTGTTAATAAACCACAGTTATAAAATTATTCTCAGACCATACCCACACACACACACAATTATTTACAAGCGAAAGTTTCCGAAGATAAGGAAGATTACACGCCCATACATGTAGTTCCCCTCTGCTCTGATACGTTATGCAACCTGGTATGGCTACAACAGATACTTATCAGGATACTCGCCTTTCTCAGCAAACCCTCAGGCGGAGAGTTTATTTCACCATCAACATTTATGCAATTTAATTCACATACATTCTCACACCTTTACAGTTGAAAAATATGCATTTGCTTCCTCAGTATAAATCAGTTCAATAAATAATAACACCATTTACATAAATTAGCTATACGTAAAAGACACTACCTATGACTAACGACATGCTTAACCCCCATGACGGGTTGTGCGGCCCGAAGGCTGGACCAAACCTTGGGGGATCAACTCAGACAAAGTCAAAGTAACCATATGCTACAACGTCTGCAAGCATCCGCAACCCAATTGCAAGTCTGATTGCCTTACCACTTCCTGATCCGAACCCCATGGAAGGTACAATCTCTACGCAGGCCAATCGGCTGAAGCCACCCTACACCTCTCAATACAGTGTGGGCGCACATGGCCAAATAATAATTTCCTAGCAATGGTACCGTGCTCACAATACAACTGGTCCTCAAGGTTCTTAAACCATATCATGCAATTTCGGTAATAAAAATTATAGTATAAATCTCATTTCATATAGAACCTGAAATTTAATAAAACCTGGCCCCCGGCCGTCATATCAAATCCCAGTATTTTGCAAATGCAGTTCCAATATGTTCTACAAACAGTTTAGTATTTTCACAACCATACCCGAATTCCGTTATAGAATAACCCACACCAATTATTCACCTGCCACACTATTTCAGTATTTGAATATAGTCTAATAATCAACAATGAAAAACATAATATATTTAGTTCGTATGATAAACCAAGCTTTCCACCGTTCATTTTATTCAAAATACTGCATCATATATCCTATATTTGTAAAATCCATTTTTAAACGGTCGATTTTCGAAACCACCTTTGAAATCACGTTTATACATACATATAACACATCTTAATCGATTCAAACTCGATAAAAACCTGACTTAACTTAATCCCCTTACTTGTTCCTAAAAAAGAAACTGATTCCACACGAAAAACAAAAAACCTTAGCTTTTCGATCCCACCGCCAAAAACGAACCGGCAAGCCGAGAAAAGAGAGGAAGATGATCGAAAACCGAGCACGGGCTTTGGGTGAGCCCACGGGGGAGAGACAGAGCCACAAGAGAGTGAGAGTAGAGAGAGAGAGAGTCCATAAACCCTAAGAGAGAGAGAATTTTTAAGTTACAAAAAAAATGTGTTGCTTTACCCTTAGGTAAGCAAACTCGCATGAAAATCGTCAACGGTTTTCCCTGCACTCACAAAACCATCAACGGTTTGACAGTTGACCCTCCCCTGTTGACTAAAACCGACGACGGTTTTCCGAAGCTCTATAAAACCGTCGACAGTTTGGGTCCTGCCGAACCAATTTCCTTCTCTTTCCTTTCTTTTCCTTTATTTCTCTCTTCCCTATTTTTTTTATTTTTTATTTTCCAAGTTCAGGTTTCTACACTCCTAGTTCCTTGGTCATCTCTACGGGTTTAGATATGCTTCTAGCTCCTTGCTCACCTCTCTAGGTTCAGAGATGCTTTTAACTCCTTGCCCACCTCTCTAGGTTCAATAATGCTCCTAGCTCCTTGCTCCCCTCTCTAGGTTCAAACCTGCTCCTAGATTGCCTAGCTTTGCATGCACATCTCTGACCTCTATTTGTGGACCACCACAAACACGAATGGCTACACTCCACCCTGCGTCATTACTACTCCCTAAGTGCCCTATCTTTGTAAACTCAAGTTGATCTCTTTAACTCGCTGAGTTTGAGGGGGATGTTAGCAAGATACAACTATGTGTGTAAATATATGCATGCCTACTTTATATAAATTTACTCATGTGACACATGCCTATCTTGTATAGATTAACACATGTGATCCAGGTGCGTAAGTATCTGCTTCTAATGGATTAAATCATGTGATCCATGTGTGTAAGAAAGTTATATAAATTTATCCCTTTGGGCCAATCATAGTAGTCAGAGGCGCGAGGCGAGCCGAGGCGCAAAGGGTCTTTGAAGCCAAGGCGCGAGGCGAAGGCGCGCGCCTCACGAAGGTGAGGCGCACAATTATTAAAATGGTGTAAAATATCTATTTAGGGTAATTTATATATGAACATATGAATATCTAGTCATATTAGAATTTAAAATGTCAAAACATTCAATAAAAAAATTGGAAATTTAATAAAATTGCCAAGACAAAGCCCAAAAGCCTCAACAATTCAACATAGTTCAACATCAAAAGAAAAGAGTACAATAAAAGATTTCAAAATATAAAATCTAAAAATCCTCCTCAATCATCACTCATCACTCATCATCAACTAGGTCGGTGAAGATATCATCATCTTCCTCTTCATCATTAGAACTGTTTTCTCCAACATCTTTTTCCTCTTCCGTCTCCTCTACACTATCCACTTGGATTTCATCCTCATCTACAAGTTCCAACATTGTGGTCCGACCCCTAGCAGTGGTTGCACTACTAGATGAAGCCCTTCCTCTTCCTTTAGACGATGATGGCATATTTGTACTTATTCTTGATCTAGTGTGATGCGGGGGGTTATTTAGTCCAGCAGCTCTAGCAACAGAATCCCAAGTCAAATTATCATCTTCAAACACAAGTTCATCATCCTCATCAGAATCACCATCCATCCTACCAATCAACCACTCATTACTATCATCAATGTCCTTCAGGAGGATGGGATCAATGGTGTCACGTTTGTCGTATCGACGCCTCAAAGTTCGATTATATTTCACAAATACCAAATCATTCAAGCGTTGCTGGGATAGCCTATTTCTCCTTTTGCTATGAAGCTGCAAAAAGTTTAAAGTAATATGGTTAATAATGATTCTAAAAAGCAGTAGATTGGTAGTTCTTGTTCTTTAATAATTAATCCATGATATACTAATGACTTACATGTTGGAATATGCTCCAATTTGTTTCGCATCCGGTAGCACTACACGTGAGGCTAAGAATTTTCACAGCAAACTTTTGCAAGTTTGGAGTTGTTGATCTATATGCCATCCACCATTGCGCTGTTATAAAATAAATTTTAAATGAATACCTACTAGGTAAATAGCAAAAATAATTTTCAAAAATGAAGAGGTAATACAAATGCCACTTTACCTGGTGCTTTTGTCTTCCTTTGTCTCACTGCCAAACTAATTCCAAAGACGCCACTAGCGGCATTGTATTTTTCCAACTCATTTGAAACTTTATCTTGCATTTCAATAGTTGGCACTAACCTTCCAACACATTTGTACAAACCCGTCATAATTTCTTCATCTTGCAAAATGTTGGGGTTTGAATAGAAAAATTCTGGATTCAAGTAGTGTGCAGCTGCATGCAACGGTTGATGGAGTTGGCATCCCCACCTCGTATCAATAATTTCAAATGCCTCCTTGAATTTATCCTCTCTCTCACCAAAAGCCTTAGCTATGGCTTCCTTAGCCCTATCCATTGCTTCATAAATATATCCCATTGCAGGCTTCTTTTCCCCATCAACCAAACGGAGTACACGAACAAGTGGACCTGTTAACTTAAGAGCATAGACGATGGTACTCCAAAAAGTAGGCATCAAAACAATAGTAGCTGCTCTTTTGCCAGCCGCCTCCTTTGCCCATTTAGTAGTATTCCAATCTTCAGAAGTAAACATCTTCCTCAAGTTATTCTTTTGAAGATGGATTGAACGAAGAGTGATGAAGGCAGTTGCAAATCTTGTAACTGCAGGTCTTAGCAACTCCTTTCCTCCAGTGAATTGTCTCATCAAGTTGACAACGCCAACACGATTATAGATATAGCCATTCAAAAAATTGCCCTTTTCAAAGTTGCATGAATTGAAGGCATCTTCCCAATATCCTCCAAAATTAAATCAATGCAATGAGCAGCACACGGTGTCCAATATAAATGTGGCCTCTTTGCTTCCAACAATCTCCCTGTTGAAAAATCAAGGAATGAAGCCATTAAAATATTAAAATAAACAATATATACACTATAGAAAGTAGTTCTAAAAATAAGTTCTTACCTGCTGCAACATAGTTTGACGCATTGTCAGTTACCACTTGAATCACATTTGATTCTCCAATTTCTTCGACCATCTCATCAAGTAATCTATACATTCTATCTGCATTCTTGACAATATTAGAAGCATCAATAGACTTGATGAATACTGATCAACTTGGAGAGTTCACTAAAAAGTTGATTATGTCCTTATTAGCAACTGAATCTCTCCAACCATCAGACATAATTGAGCAGCCATATTTTGTCCATTCCTCCTTATGGACCTTCAACAACTCTTTCATTCGACTGACTTCCTCCTTTAGGTAAGGAACTCTCACTTCATGATAGCTAAGTGGCTTTATTCCAGGACCATATTGTCCAATCGATTCAAGTGCCACTGCAAAGCTGCTCAAACGTACAGCATTAAATGGTATCCCAGCATCATACATCCACCTAGCAAAATCTCCCATTGCCTTTTTTCTAAGTTCTTTTTTGCACGCTTCATTTATTGATGTTTGCTTCATCTTCCCTTCTTTCCTAGCTTGAATCGCTTTCTTTGGATCGGGAGTAAAAAACAAGTCTATAGGCCCCTTCTGTTTTGGTTTCTTCAAGTTGGATTGGTATGATCTTTTACTTCCATCACTAGTAAACACTCACTTGCCACGAATGTCAATTTCTTGAACTTCATCTTCTTCATCTTCACCGTAATGATCTATATCATCAAAGTCGGGCAATAACTCATTTTCCTCCTTTTCCATATCTTTCTTCAACATATACTCTTTAATCTCCTCACGTACATGAGTAGGGCACTTAGAGCATTCTTTCACATTTCGAAATCCTCCGACAATGTGTTGTTTTGCTCAAAATATTCCTCCCCTTGTGACTTTAGCACAAAAATTGCAAGTCAAATTATTTCTATTTTTTTGATCCTCCAAATGTGCATACTTCCATGCGGGATCTTTCTTTGACGAGGCCTCACATCCAGAACTAGAATCCATTTAAGATTTTAGACTTGGTATCCCGTATCCTAACTGAAAAAACAATGCATCATATATTTATAATTTAAGACTTACATAATGCATTTCCAAACAAATTAAAAAACAGTACCTAAATTTCAATAAAAAGAATAAATATTATGTATTAGTTATAATTTATAAACTTACATTAATTAAACTAAATATTATAAATTAAAAAACAGTAGCTAAATTTCTGTTAAAAAAATAAATATTATGTATTAGTTATAATTTGTAAGCTTACATTAATTAAACTTAATATTATAAATTAAAAAACAGTAGCTAAATTTCTGTAAAAAATATACATATTATGTATTAGTTATAAATTGTAAGCTTACATTAATTGAACTTAATATTATAAATTAAAAAACAGTAGCTAAATTTCTGTGAAAAAAATAAATATTATGTTATTAGTTATAATTTATAAGCTTACATTAATTAAACTAAATATTATAAATTAAAAAACAGTAAGCTTACATATAAAGAAGAAGAAGAAGAAGAAGAAGAAGAAAAAAAGCAGGCAGCAGTCAGCAGTCAGCAGCACGCAGCAAGCATGCAGCAGGAAGAAGAAGAAGAAGAGAAGCAGCAGCAGAAGAAGAAGAAGAAGAAGAAGAGAAGAGAAGCAGCAGGCAGCGGGACGCAAGCAGCAGCAGCAGAAGAAGAAGAAGAAGAAGAAGAAGACTTACAAAGGTTCGAAGTGTTGAAGGCGACGTGACGAACTCACGTCGTGCTCGAAGGCAGTCAGACGAACTCACGACTGCTTCGAAGGCAGGCAGACGAACTCGCGAGGGCTCTAGCTGGTTCGAAACGAAGTTGCGCAGGTCGTGCTTCTTCAAAATGTCGAAGATGAACTCACGATCCTGGTCGAAGCTCGAAGACGAAGTCGCAAAGGCTTCCGGCTGGTTCAAAGGCTCGCAAACGAACTCACGAAGGGCTTCGAAGGGTCGAAAGGGGCTAGGGCTCTGTTCGTTTGAGTCGAATAAGGGATACGAGTCTGGCTTGGGCTATTTGTCTCCTTTAAATGGCTTAAAAATACACAAGGCGCGCCTCACTGCGCCTCGCGCTTCACTGCGCCTCGTCTCGCCTGGGGTCGCCTCTTGCAGGTCGCCTCGCCCCACCTGGTATGAGGCGGCGGACTCATCGCCTCACTGCGCCTTGCGCCTAGGCGCGCCTCAGGCGCGCTTTTAACTACTATGGGGCCAATAGAAGACACAACAATCATTCATTCATTCTTTCCGAACTATGATTAGTTAGCATGAGGCATCCAACATAAAATTGTTTTCAACTTTGATTTTACTCATTCTAATATGGCTCTTTATTTCAAGTTGTTTCACACTCAAAGAAATCTTAAGCATAACAGACTAGATTGATAGGAGAATAATTTGTTAAAGAACAATAGGAGGAGCATGAGTCTTGTTCAATTTGGCTTCATCTCCTAAACATGGAGAACATGTGCGGACAATTGTATTATAACCAAATTACCATCAAACATTGATTGTCTATTCCAAGCGTTGATGATATGTTTTGTTAGGCTTGTCTATGTTGAAGTCTTCTCCAAGATTGACTTAGAAGTGGATACCACCAAATTCAAAACAAGCAAAAAGATAAACAGAATACCACATCAAGACTAGGTAAGGCTTATAGCAATGGTGAAATTAATGTCATTTGGTCTCAAAAATGCCCAAGCACTTTCACGAGGGTAATGAATCAAGTATTTCTCTTTCACTAGCATCTTTTTTTGCTATAGAATTTGATCATTTTCTTGTTTATAGTCATCATATAAGCATACGAACAATATAAGGGCTACTCTAACCACCTTAAGAAATGAAAAACTGACATACATTAAAAAATGTTGTTTTATAAATCTTTCTATTTGACTTCCAAAGAAATTGAAGTGGCTCATCAGAAGATTTAATTATTAAAGAATGGCCAATGCCAAATGACAAGCACTAAATGAGAAGCTTTCATGGACTAACATTATAGTGTTACTAACTCATACAAATTATAAGAAATTTCAACACAATTGCAACTTTTCTACATGTTGTATTAAGAAAGGTAGCTTCAAGCATAAATAGAAGAAAAGAAGAGTTTTCAACTTATAGAAAACAAGTTATCTAGCACCATTGTTCTTACTTTGCGAAATTTTGAGATGAGATGTCAACTATGAGACTTCTCATGTTAACATTGGTGGAGTTGTAAGCCATGGTCATCCAATTGTCTTTTTTGGTGAAATAAGCAAGAACATATTTGATATAGGGTTCTATACAAATATCCAAGGTTTGCGACACTAGAGTTCAAATATCATTCAAAGGAAGTTCTTTTTGCACTCTAATTATGAAGCTTTCAAGCATGTCAACACTTAACAAACCTAAAGTAACAACATGGTAAGTGGACTAGCTTGAAGCTTCATGCTACAAGATACTTTTTGTGTTGAACCACAAATTACATGCATCCAGACTTCCTGCTACAAGAGCATACTCTTATTACAAAGTGCATTCAACTTTAGCGTTTTCATACTTACGGATATTTGTATAAAATTATGAAGATTATTGCACAAAAGGATCTCATAAAGAGTTTTTCATTCAAGACAACCTTCTTTGCAAGGGAAATCACTTGTGCATCCCCAAGATTTCTCTTACATAATAGTTGTCGAGGAGTTTCTTTCGAAGGCATGGGTGGACTTTGGAAGGGAAAAAAAAAAAACATGTTGCTTGTAAGTGTTAGGACTAGAGGAGCCCATGGATGGGCTTGATACACATGAGTAAACACCAACTTGACCCAAAAGCTTAAGCCTATTGGGTCTTGGGCCCAACCATGTATATAAGCACCCATCATCTAGTCTAATTTTTTAATGTGGGACAAGCTTACAAGTGGAATTCTCAACAATCTCTCCCTCACTTGTGAGTTCCAACCGCTCCCCCTTGAACGCAAACCATCTCCCTTATGGGAGTAATCCCAATTCCCCAACAGTTGCTCAAGTAGGCCTTACCACTAGCGCCTTACGTGCCTCGGATTGCATTCCACGTGCCTCCGAACCAATCCTACCTCCCACGTCTTGACCCTATTCGGATCCATCCCAGGCCTAGATGATCCTTATTGGCCTCGGTCTACACTTGGTCCTCCAACTGTTAGCACGTCAGGAGAATTAGCTTCACGTCTCGGCTTTTTACGATGTCGCTAACACAGAGTTACGAACCGTCGGCTCTGATACTACTTGTTCGGACCAGAGGAGCCCATGGGTGGGCTTGATACACATGGGTGAACACCAACTTAACCCAAAGGCTTAAACTTTTAGGTCAAATTGGTGTTTACCCATGTGTATCAAGCCTACCAATGGGCTCCTTTGGTCCTAATAGTAAGATAAATATTTTTTGCATACTATTAGTTACTAGCTACTATAGTTATTTAGTGTTATTATTGTGTGTTGTTTTTGTACTAGTAAGCAAGAGCTAATGGGGAGTTAATCAAAGTAATATGGTCATTTTTATATACTTTGAACATATTATTAATAGAGGGGAAGACCTATCATTGTGATTAGGTCTTCCAATTTTCTCAATTCTTCAACATGGTATCAAAGCCATGGTTGTCAAGAGGGTCCCGCATCCTAGTTTTGTTGTCCACGTTTAATGTAAGTTCGTTTAAAAAAATTTATAGAGTTCCAATATGGGGCATTTTTCATTTCTTGTTTACCTCTCCACGTGCAACTAGACTACAAGTGTAGGGAAGCATCAAGGTATATTGTTGCCCCACAATCTAACAGTTTAAACTCTTAGATAAACTAGTAATTTAATAGTGTTTATCCTAAAGTATACTTCACAGTATATTTCAAGAAGTTTCTCTCTAAATAACCAACTATAGAGAATCTAACTGCTCAATCTGCATTAAATAGTATTTAAATTAGTCCTGGGTGCATGAAACACATTATGAATTATACTTATGCTTGATACTTAATAATAAGGATAATTTACACAGATGAGCCATGATTTTATGTCCCCAGCAATTTGTTCATTACTTGCCATGAAATTGACTACCAGTGCAGGTATGACACCTTCCAAGAGAGCTGCTTAATGCTACTTTTTTAATCACAAATATATGTCCTAACAAAAATCATGAAAATGGGATTAGGGAGATCAAGCACATGCAACCCCACACACCCCCTGCTCCCCAAAAAAGAATAAAATTCAAGATCTGTGGCTCAATCCCAAAAGAAACATGAGAATAGAATGTCATGTGCATCATATTTCTAGGGTCTTATACATCCTAGGAACAATTTATATTTTGTACTCTCTTACTATTTATACACACACACACACACACACACACACACACACACACACACACACATATATATATATATATATATATATTTCATTTTATTTGACTCTTCATATAGTATTAGAGCAAATCAATTAAATCTTGCCTTAAACTCTATTCATATTTTCACTACTTTTTATTCATCTCATATAAAGAGAGAGTAGAAAATTTTCATCTTTTTTACAATAGGCAACAATTTGCCTGGTCTAATTTTTTTCACTAAATACCATATGTGGGTTTGACTAGAATTGTCTTTATTCTCTTCGGGAATTTAAGTAAAGTTAAATAAAAAAGAAGGGTGAGAATATTCATTTTCTTCCAAGAAAAGAAAATACAGAGCATATTTGCACGTTAAGTACTTCTTGACACCCACATTTTAAAATTGTGCTTTTTTGTTCTTGAAGAGGTAAAGAAACTTTATTAAAAAAGAAACTTCTCATCAAGTCGGGAGCTTAGGAGAAAGAAAAATAGAAACAAACAAAGCATTACATACCAACAGCAAAACAAGAGTTAAAAGAGTTCCTCCCTGTCCATTGAATAAAAGGTAGTGCAAGATCTGGTAACCATGAGAAGAATACATTTGGCTTAACTTCTGTAGTCGAAGATGAAGCCAATGCTACCAACAAATTAAAAGATACTTAAAGAATCAAAATTAAATTCATAAGTTATCACACCTAATTCAATGCTTTTAATGGATAGAAAGAGAAAAAATTTTATGTTTGTCATATGGAATGAATAAAATATCTATTATGCTAGCAAATTGTGGACAGTGGACACGCTTGAATAAGACACTTAATCAATTTGCAAAAAGCTTCTATTGAAGTTTTGGAGAAGACAAGGGCTTTTGTTAACTCATTTTTTGATATGTTATTTAATTGAGCAAGTAGTTAATATCACTACTAAAAATTATGAAAATAAAAACAAAAATTATTAATTAAAAACTTATAACTAGGAAGCTATTGGTTACATTCTCAAAACTCAAACAAATTAGGACTTGAATGAACACATGTTCATTTTTGGCTTTAGATCAAACAACGATGAATTATTATACCATAGTTCATCTCGCAATGTAACGAAGGGGTCAGCTCCCGAAATACAGGGGGTCGCATCTCCAGATCGCCTTGATCGAAGGGGGGACTCGAGATTATGTTAAGGGATAATGCATGTGAGAAAATAGGTCAAAATTTGGTCCAAGGGAGTCACCACTTAACCTATTTTAACTTTAAGTGAGGTCAGAAACCTATTTAATATGCTACCATTTTATTGGTCTCTAAGTTATTCCTAAGTCCAAGGAAACCAATAGTTAATAGTCAGTGTTACCAAGTTAGACTTGGGAGTACGGTTATATAAAGGGAAGATATTAGCATCCTTTTACACCCGTCCACAGGACGGTACTTGATTAGCCTAGGATCACCTTTGAAATTAACCAATCGAGACTTATATTTTTCCTTTTCATCTCAATTAAATGTCTAGTATATTAGGCAGCCTTGCAAAAAGATAGAAGCTACCGCGACCTGGGGATCCCCAAATGCATTAGAGGACACAACCCCCAATGATGGCTATAAGGATTAGTTGTTTATTAAGTTTATTCCATATTAAGTGTTTCTTTTACTTGATCTTTAAATATCATGAGGCTTTGCAAAAGACAAAATCCCCCTACCTCCGATTTCTCAAGGGCATACAGAAACATAACCCCCAAGTTCCAAGGAAGATTTATTATGGAAGTTTATTTTGATAACACATGCAATTAATAGAACAAGTTATTATCAAAATGTGTAAACCACAAGATATGCAAGAGAAGTATGCACATAAACCAAGGGGTCTAATAGAATCACTCTCGTACAAGTCTGAAGTGATTCTGCTAGAACCCTCACCCCTCAGGCGATAATCGGGGATTACATAACCTCAATTCATCATATTCCTCCTCATGAGAGCGTGCACACACACGCAAGCATGCAAACATACGCACACATAAAAAGAGCAAACACACATTCATGCAAAGTCATGCAATTGACAAGCCACACAAGATAAGTTGCTAAGAAAGGATTGAAATTAAGCAAAAAGGGCCCCCAGGGGTTTTCTATAAATTTCCCATATTTTTTGGATTTTTCTATAATTTTATAAGATTTTAAAGGATTTTTATCATTTTTTATTTTTTTTGTGATTTTTTAATTCTTATTTCTGAGTCAAAAATAACACACAAACTTTTTTTATTTTTTCTTCTTTTTTCCTATTTTTTCTACTATTTTTCTTAACTTTTTGAATTAAATTATTTTTTAAAAATTATTATTAATTAGGAAGACTAAACTGGGTCAAACCGATTCAACCAATTTGACCAAATCAATGAGTCAGACTTGGGTTGACCTAGGTCAAATCGGCTGACCTAGCTCAGGGAAGAGGAGGATAGGCGAGAAGAGACCAAGGTTTGCCATATGTCAACCGTACACGGTGACACGTGGCAGCTCTTGAAAGGCACATTTTTTCTTTTCTTTTTATTTTTTTTTTAAAGAGTATGACACGTGGCAGCATGGTTTTAAATCGCGGTTACGGGTAGCATAAAGTAACAGTAATGGGGGTAATGGGAAGCGGGAGTAGCGGATGTTACATAACAAGAAGCGGGTGTAACGATCGTCAATTTTTTTGAAGCACACACAACATTGTGCATATTAGTGTTCTTGCATGTTTTAAGCTTTTAGCCCTTCTTAGAAAGATTTTTAGTGTATTTTGGATCCTTTAGTTCGAGTAACTAAATTATTTGGTAAGGATAACAAGTCTACATTTGTCTTAAACCACCATTGATAGAAAAATTACGTGTGTGCGTGTGTATTTATACTTCTCATTGTTCTTATCTGTAATAAATTCTTATGTGTGCTAAATTAATTAATAGAACAAAATACATTATACACTCCATTAATTTATTAGACATATAAGAGATACGAATAATACAAATATAAAATAGTTAGAAAAGAAAGAAGGTTGAAGTTGAAAAAATATAGAACATAAATATCACATTACTAATATTATCAAAATAAAATATTTTCCTAACAAGTTAGTACTTTCAAATTGTTAATTAATGCATCGATTGTGAATTTTAAAGACATAGTAAATTTTGTATCATTGTCATCCTCATTATAATCTTTTCCCCCTCGCCACATGGTATATTGAGAATGATTTATGAAAGGGAGGGAAAAAGTGAGAAGAAAAAGCAAAAAAAAAAATAATTTTTTTTTGTGTAACAGTCATGTAGCGGTTACGTAACAGCCGTAGTGGCCTTTACGTAACGGTCTGTAATGGCCGCTACAGCCATGATTTTTCTTCTCACCGATTTCAGGGTGTAATGGCATCAGTAAGCCAAAAAACCGTTACGTAACGGCGTTACGTAATGGTCACGGCCGTTATTTAAAAACCATGCGTGGTCGGTAACATCATTGTGACATCACTTGCCACGTGACCAAATACCACTGGCTCAAAAATTGGGGTAACGATCATTGACGTAGCAACGATCCAATCGTCTAGATAAAACATAAAATGGATGGCTTGGATCACACCACATCTCTAGGTGATGTAACCCAAAATATGCTAACGAGTGTGCCACATGTCACCACCCAAAGGGTGACACATGGCCCACTATGAAATTTTCTTAAAAAAAAGATACATATGTATATATATATATATATATATATATATACTCTTTTTTCTTTTCTCTCTCTTGAATCTTCCTCTCTCCAGAGCTCTCCTCTATCTCTCTCTTTCTCTCTCCCCTTCTGCTCTCTACCCTTTCTCTCTCTCACACACCCACACCAGCTGCAACCGTTGCAGCCTTCGCCATCTCCGGTGGATCTCAGGTACACCGCCTACTCCCCTATTCTCTTCTCTCTCTTCTTTGATCTCTTCTCACCTCTCTACTTCTATGATCTCACCTCATCTCCCTCGATCTCTCAATCTCAAACCTCTTGCTCTCTCTGTTCTCTCTCAGCCCTCTTTGATCTCTCAAACCTCTCTCTTTCTCAAATCTCCCTCTATGTCTCTCTTTCTCAAATCTCCCTCTAATCTCTCTTCTCTTCTAACCCTTTCTTTTGATTTCTCATTGCAGGTAGAATAGGGCTCGCAAGGTAAGACCCCAAGACCCCATAATTCATTCTTATAGGTTTCAGGCTCTATCATAGTTGAATGGTGACACTTAGTTGGTGATAATTGAAAGCAAGTGAAAAGAGCAATATTGCATAAAAAATGTGACTAATATAATCCAATTGTCAGATATAGCCATGGCTTACATTCAAGGGGACAAGTAGGATTTCACTTAACCGAGACTATAGGAAATTGTTAGACTACAAGTAAGTTATACTAGATTTAAATAAATGTACAAAAAGGAGTAGCTAAAATATTTGCATGGGCCCAAGAGTTAATGAGGTCAGTTTTAAGCCAAATTGATGCTCACTGATAAATATGAATCATATGCACAACAACTCTTTTGAGTATTAAAATTTCAAACGAAAAAAGAGTTAGAGTAGAACACAAAGCATCATGACATTAGAATAAAAAATATTATATAGAAATGTAAGTATATGTGCATTGTTAATAAAAGAAATAATTAAAAAAGTGTTGATTGTTACTATGAGCACATCACATGTTTAGTGTGCTCTAAACATGACACCTAAGGGTTTCCTCAACTCCACTCGACACAAATCCAATGCTACATTGTTATGGAGGTGTTTTTAAGCGGCCTCAATTGATCTACTATGTAATGATACATGGTGTTAGTGTTTTGCATGTTAAGATTCTGGCACATAATAGGAAAAATGATTTCATTTGAAGCAATCTCATATTTCTTAAATTACAATAATGTTTTGTTATTACATGAAAAAATATTTAAGAATGCAAAGCACTAGTGCTAGGATTAGCACATAGCAAAGAAGCCAAAGCCATGTTCAGCAATGGTTTATAGTAGCTTTGGCTACTCGGCAAGGACCGATGTTTTGAATGTAAAGAATTTGCTATGTGATATGCAGAAAGATTTCATTTAGAATGGTCTCACATCATTCAACTAACATCAATGTCTTTATTAATGTGACAAGTATTTAAAAACGCTCAACGCATTAAACACAACATATAAGGTAATTGTTTAAATATACAAAACAAACTCTCTTTCCTTTTAGGCTCTAGTTGAATAAAAGATCTTGCGAGAGAAAAACAAAGGAAAAAAATAAGACGCAAATTAAATTTTCTATCTCAAATATGACCAAGAATGAAATTTAATAAAATGAAAATTTATGACATGCAAAATAAAAAAACTTGTTTATTTATCTGCTACATATATATATATATATATATATATATATAAAATTTCTTTCTCGATCATTATCCTTTACTGCTAAATGTGACATGTAAAACGATTTCATTTAGAATGATCTTATGTCACTCAACTAACGTCAATGTCTTTATAAATGTGGCAAGTATTTAAAAATGTCAGACATGTAATAGAGGAGCCCAAATTATTACACATAATAGAAGAGCCCAAATTGTTTAGTAGGATATAACTAAACACAACATAAAAATATATCAGATCAATGTTTATATATAAAAAAACAAACTCACTTTCCTTTTAGGCTATTTGATTAAAGATTTTGTGTGAGAAAAGCAAAGGAAAAAAATAAGATGAAAATCAAATTTTCATTATATTTTCTATCTCAAATATGACTAAGAATAAAAATTTATTTAAATATGAATAAAAATTAAGAAAAATGAGAGGTTAATAGCATGTATTAAAAAAAACTGGTTTTATTCATTTGCTATATGTAGATTTTTTTTCTTTCTCAATCAGCAAATTTCTTAAGATTTTCCTTTTCTTTTCTTTTTTCTTTCTTCATTTTTTCCAAGTTGACCTGAGCATAAAACTATAAACTTTTGGAATAATCAAGTTCATGTATTTGACTAATCCAAAAAAGAGCCACCTGTATAACATAGTGAAATATATATATATATATATATATATATATATATATTAAAAACTTTGAAGGGTGATTAAATAATTGTTCCAAAACTACATCATCTTCAATGACAAATCCAAGAATCACGTTAGGGGTAGGGTAGGGTAGCGTAGGGTAGGGAGAAGATATATATATAATTTCTTAAATTTTATTTTTTCAGTTAAATTATTCACTATTTCGGCATTAATGAATAACAAAAAAATAAAAAATTATTAATTAGAATCATGAGTAAATACATTCGACCAATGTTACAAAAGCATAATGTATACAAAATATATACATGTGTCCAAACTTGAGTAGTATAATTGTGCTCACCGGCCTTTCATAGCATAAAATTTAAATGTGTACAATTTGAAAAATGCAGCACAGACTTGCATTGTTTTTATTGAAATCCACAAATTGAAATTCAAGACTTGAAATTTATTCTCAAATACAAATTTGAAATATTTTACATGAGAATATAAAGGATGGTTCAAAAAGTAGATATTTGGAGTTTGGACTTCAAAATTTAGATGTATAAAAAAAAAAAATGCAACACAAACTTATATTGGTTTTTGTCCAAGTAAATAAATTTAAATTTAAGACTTGAAATTTGCTTCCAAATACAATTTCATAATATTTTAAATGAGAACATACTAGCAAGGAAAATTTTTTAATTATCAAGTAAGTTTTAAAACTTAGATAAGATGTGACATAAGGTTAAGGAGGCACAGAAATGCTTAAAAAAAAAAAACTAGACCCTATTATTGATTTCACATAATAATTTTTTTTTTTTTCCTGAGTGATTCCATATCAGACTAGCAAACCAAGCAAGGAGCTTGATGAGCAAGATAAAAAAGGAAACAAACTAGTCTATACATATGATATAGAGTACAAAAAAATTCAGAGCAGCTAAATCAGTCTAAATTTTGTGCATCACAGCTCCAATGAAAGAGATTGTTTACAATTCTTTTTAGGATCTTTAGGATAGAAGAGGCATTGTCATGAAAAATTATTTGCGCCCTTTTCCCTCCGGAGTTTCCTATATAATAATTTCTTTTAATATGGTGCATTTATACTTCTTCCATAATGGTACTTGCTACTATTTTAGGACTCAAGCCTTGGGAAGTTTTCAAGCACCATAGTGACCCTTAACTGAAGTTCAAATTTATGAGCCAAAGTTCTATTATTGCGGCAAAAGATATGAAACCGAACTTTATTTCAATCAGTATTTTTGGTTTAACTTAATATTTACAGAACTTTTTTTTTCCTACTTGGAAACACAGTGATGATCTGAACTACCAGGTTACAACAGCCAAATTCTTTTGAGTTTTGATTTTGAAAAAAAAAAAAAAGTAATCCTTCACGTATTTTTCAGCGGCTGTTGACCTGATAAGGGAATCTTTCATGTGATGCACCGAATCAATTAAGAACAGGATCCATTGGAAATATTGCAGAACCGTACAAAGCACCGGACTCACGTTTACCAACTGGTGCTGCGTCCTCGGACCGTGTCACAATATTTAAAAACCAAGTTCATGGTAGACAAACAAGGAGACAACCAGCCGAACCCCCACTTGCAACAATCCATGCAAGAATCATAAAAGGCAATTGGTTGCTATAATAATTATAAAATATGCCCAAAACGTTCAATATTTTTTAAAAAAAAATTAAATAATTAGCAAGAAATCTAAGCCGTTTATGATAACATATTACGTTATTTCAAAAGACTTTGATTAAGAATCTAAACAGCAGCATAAGACGATAAACAGGCAGATTGAAGATAAAGAAGTAAGCAAGCAATGTATACCCAATTTGGATATTTGAAATGAAAAGGCAGCTGTATAAAATTGATAAATAAATAAAATCAGATTTTATTTCGTACCTGGAACGAATGATGGGCCAAAGCGAGGATGCCCGTACAGGAAATCAGTTCTTTCCTTTCCCCTTCTGGTCTGAGTGCCTGCTTCCATCACCATAGCAGAGTTGCAAGCGGCCATCAAATCCAGACTGGAACTGATGATGATTTTCCACAGGCGTAGCAGCCCCAATGAAGAAGGGCAGATTAGATCCGTCTATAGGAGAAAACCTCTGAAAATGAGGCAACAAAGACGGTGAATTGGACTGAAGGGTCCCCCTATTGAATCCAGCAAGGCTGGAAGAGATTGTGAAGTTGAGATTGTAGTCATTCCCAGACTGTGAAGAGACGGGGATGAGATGATCGGGAACAAACGAGAAATGCTGCAGCTCCGGGTGGTGCTCGCCTACCACATTGAACGCAGGAACTGTCACGGGTTGTGGTAAAGAATTTCCCATGTGGATTTGTCCAGAAAATCCAGATGAATGATGTGTTCGGGACGAATGTGGAGCAAGAAGCCCAGAACTAAAGTACTCCATTGGAGTGGAAGACCACTGTCTGGTCTGCTGAGCTGATGTAGTGGCGGTTGCCGGACAGGTGGTGGTGTTGCTGATGCTGCCGATGCCGGCAGTCAGCAGTTCAGTGAAAGAGGCATTTTGGGAAATGGGGTTCACGTTGTGGTGGTGAACGGTTCTTGAGTCATTCTCTTTCTCCTTTTCTTTCTCCTTTGCAGTTCTCTCCCTTGCCCGCTCTCTTGCTTTCACGCGAATCTCAGACCGTGAGAGAGATAACCCGGAGCCCTTGCTCGTCTCCGAAGTGCTGCTGCAAGCAGACTTGGACAAGGAAAGATGTTGAGGCTGCTGCTGCAAATTGGCTTCACCTTCTAATTCAACATTAGCAGAATCAAACCCTTGTTCGCTCGGCCCCTTCTCATCGCTTGGATGCTTAGGCGTGTTGGGAAAAGAGTTGTTGAGCGAAGGAAGCTCCGCTATGGGTTCAGCTGCCGCTTTGATCAACCAGTCCACTGCCTTACTCGGCTGGTCATAACCCAAACGATCCTGAAGATCATAGAACTGTATTGCGGTGGTGACTGAGAGGCGAATCCGGCGGTCTCGAAGCCCTCTAGATGTCCAGACCTTACTGTGCCGATCCTTGCCGCCAGAGGCACGAGAAACCCTTATAATCCTCGACGAGTGGTGCCAACCGCGAAGCCGACCACCGTCACTTCCATTGCCTCCACCAAAAGTACCGCTACTACCTCCCACTCCAAGCCCAACACCCCTTCGGACTTCTCCGTCCTCTTCGTCATCTTGGTATTGTTCTCCCCCCTTTTTCCCTATCTTTTTAGAATCACTCCTGCCATTACCGACCCTTGAAAACATAGACGCATTGGTCCGAATCTCCTCCGCCTCCATGCCGCGTACATACCTTGCTCGAGAAAAAGCTAGACCAAGGCCCTTCTTTCTTATCCTCTTGTTTCTACAGAAGCAAACAAGAGAGAGAGATATTATACTTTATAAGAGAGTTTAATAAGCTAGCCATTAGCTATAATCTGTGACACAGTGCCTCCATCCTTAGCATTGATGAGGATTACACAGCTAGAGCAGTACTTGTGGCTTTGTAGTTTATAAAAAGGCATTTTTTACGGTACGATATATCACAGTCGAAGCCGGGAGGTGTCAGGGACGGAGGGGTCCGTCTAAGCTTTTTCACAGTGCTTTCAAAAGCAAGCCTGAAATGGGCTCAGATGCAGACTCTCTCTCTCACTCTCTCTGCAGCAGCCAAAGAGAAAGCAAAGCATCAGATGCTCAATATGTACACCCAACACTGCTTTTTCCTTGGCTTGCTTCCTCCCTCGCTTTAGCACTCACCCCAATCTCCATTATTAGCAGCGCCGCTTATTCGACTGAGATCTGACCTTGTACATATATACACAGTGGCAGTACCCTTTGCTAGCTTCAAGCCTAAAGGCAAGGCCTTTAAAGATGGTGAACTTTGAAAAATAAAATAAAATAAGCAGTTGAAATAAAAGCTAGCCTACCTTGGGGGATGATCGATCTTAGCCTTTTCTGCTTCAGATTCAAGCTGAGAAACAGTAATTGCGCATGAGCAGTGACTGATCTGCGCGAGCCTTTAGCTTCGTCTCTAAAGCTTCGCTGACTCTATCAATGGCAGGCATTACATTACTGCCGGGCTTGAACATATATATATATATTTAAAACAAGCGCTGTTGCTGAAAAATAAAATAATTAATAGTAATCGTCGCATCTTTTACTCATTAAAAATAAGCTTACCTTGAACAATGTAGGCAAGGATTCGAGAATTTCAATCTATTTAATCGCGAAGAATATGGCGGAATGTAGAGTTGCTTTTGGTTTTCTTCGCTGTCCCCAGCAACTGCAGCTGATGCTCTCTCCTTAAATCTCCGCTAAGGACGGAAATAGATCAACAGCTCACAGATCTGTCTCGTTCAGCTCTCCGAACAACAGATCAGTCCCTGAATTACAACGGAAAAAGAAAAGTTAAATTCTGAAATATTTATAAGCTTTGCATAAATAGAAAGGTAATTTTAAAAATTCAAAGATCAATTATTGACTTAATTCATTACGAAAATTTACGACATAATGAGTATTATGAACCCTTCGAGATCGACTCACTCGGCAAAAAAGTTTTCAAAAATTTACAATCCATAATCTCCGCTAATTAATAAATTATTCAGTAAAATAAATGAACCGAATTGCAAAATCAGTGCAACTCCAAATACCGAAGCAAGCAAGGAATAAGTACGGATCGAAGCTGCATCCGGCACTTGTGGAGCTTAATTCTTGAAGCTGCAAAGAAAATTAAAGTGCGATTGAATCCGGAGAAGAAGCGGACACTGACGGAGCTGGAATTCAGCAGAAGTGGAGGAGTTGGGAGTGGTGGTTGGCGCTTCTCTCTCTAGAACTGCTGAGAGAGAGAGAGAGAGAGAGAGAGAGAGAGCGTGTGTCTGTGTGTGCGTGTGTGGGTAGGGAGGGGAGTGGTAGGAGTAGTAGAACAGTTAGGGTTGGTTTGTTTTGTGGGAAGAAAATGAAAAATCCGATTATATGGGAATTCCGAAAAATAGGGAGAGAGGGAGGAGGAGGAGGAGAGAGAGAGAGAGAAAGAGAGAGAGAGAGAGCTCGGGATTCAATGCCCTAGTCTTGCCCATTCGAGCAATCACCGGGCTTATCGGGAAAGGACAGACACAGCGCCGTTCCTCCCCTTCAATTTATCATTAATTATGTTCTCCGTCTCTCTCCTCTCTCTCCCTTTCCAGTTCTTTTTTATTACTTCAATTTTCTACCCGCTTATTTCCCGTGCCGAGCTTCTATTTTCGTTTGAGTTGATTTTTTTTTTATTCAGTCCATCATGTGCAGTAGAAGCCAAACGGATATGCGTTGTGTTTTGAAGGAAAACTACTACTTGATCATAATTCTTTCTTTTTTGGAAAGTAAAATTGGGCATAATTCATGACGCGAGTTTTAATACTCCATTTGAATTAAAAAAAATTTACGAAAAGAATAAATTTATTTTTACTGTACTTTTTTGTCCTACAAAAAAAGTAAATATGTACAAAATTAAATCTTTTATTAATTTATTGTTTACCTTATTTCTCTTCTTATTTTTCTTAGTAACTAAGCATAAAAAACTAGATTTTTTCTCATATTTTTTTTTAATCACTTTCAAGTTCCAAATATTACCCAAGTAAAATTTCCACGGGACCTAGTCCAGTAAAAATTTCCACTATCAATCAAATAATGGGTACACAAAATATTTTCTAATCGTAATTAGATGATACAAATATCTCTCATCAAGATATCTACTCTTGGCAAATACAAAGAGAATTGGAGAGAATATATCAAATTCGAGGTTACTGTTCACAGGAAAAAACCCCAACTCCTGAGCTCCAAATCTGATCTCCACCGTTTAGATTGTAACTCCTTAAGTCGTAAACCTTTCCTCCAAATTTTAACTCAATCGGACCACAGACGAAGCGGGATCAGAGTCTTGATGAAATCTGAGCAGCATGAGAAAAATCACATTTTTCTCTCTTTCTTTTGAGAAGTGACAGCTCTTCTCTTCTACCCTCTCTTTTTATAACTTCTTTTAGGTTTTTCACACTAAAAAAGTTAGGCTTTGGGCTTTTAATAGAGCCCACTTAGGCTTTCCTCCATATGGAAGGAAATAACCCAACAAATCTCTTCCTTTCCAACTATGTGGAGGGAATCGTCATCTTGACGATCAAACAACAAACTTCAAACTTCTCCTTTGGTAGTGTCTTTGTCAACATATCAGAACCATTATTATCAGTGTGAACCTTCTCAAGTTCCAATAACTTATCGTTCAACGCATCTCTGATCCAATGGTATCGTACATCAATGTACTTCGATCTTGCATGGAAATTGGAATTGTTAGCAAGATGAATAGCACTGTGGCTATCACAAAACAACTCATACCTCTGCTGCTTGAAACCAAGTTCTCTCAAGAACTTCTTTGCCCATAACAACTCTTTAGTCGCTTCCGTTACTGCAATGAACTCTGCCTCTATCGTAGAAAGAGCAATGCACTTCTGAAGTCTCGATTGCCAAGCTATAGCCCCACCTGCAAAAGTTATCAAATAGCCTGAAGTAGACTTACGTGTGGCCACATCCCCAGCCATATGTACATCTGTGTAGCCAACTAACAATGGTTTTCCATTTCTCAAACCAAGTCTCAAACTGGAAGTGCCTCAAAGATACCTCATGATCCACTTCACTGCATTTTAGTGCTCTCTTCCCGTATTTGACAAGAATCGGCTAACTACACCAACTGCATAGGTTATATCTAGTCTTGTGTAAACCATTGCATACATCAAACTTCCTACTGCTGAGACGTAAGGAACTCTTTCCAAGTATTCCTTTTCTTTATTTGTAGAAGGACATTCCTTTGTACTTAGTCTGAAGTGGGTAGCAAGGGGAGAGCTAACCACTTTAGCTTTGTCCATATTGAACCTTTGAAGCACTTTCTCAATGTACTCCTCCTGTGACAAATATAACTTCTTAGCACTCCTATCACGACTGATTCTTATGCCAAGAATTTTCTTTGCTGGCCCCAAATCCCTCATAGCAAATGACTTACTCAATTGCTTCTTCAACTGGTCAATCCTTGAAGCATTCCTGCCAAGAATTAGCATGTCATTCACATAAAGCAGTAAGAAAATAAAATCATCATCAGAGAATTTTTGAACAAATACACAGTGATCTGAAGTTGTCTTCTTATAGCCTTATTGATGCGAACCTCAATCGACACGCGTTGAGACCCAACAACCAATATTGGAATGCTTGCCCAAGAAAGCTAAAATTCAGATTTTGATAGGAAACTCCGACCCAACGTTTATAAGTGAAACGTGAACCGTAAGTATAAGTAACAAACCCCGACCCAATGATTATAGATTAATCATGAACCGAAGGTATAAAATTTGAACGCCACAAGGAAGAATCCTTGATAAGTTCGCAAGTTCTCAAAAGAACCAAAGAAGAAACAAATCCTCACTTTTCTTGATTTCTATTCAATGAATAATTTAGCTCTTACAATGGCTATATATATAGCTAGCATGGGGGACAAGGATAATAAACACTTAACAATTCCCATACAGACATGGGAGACAAGGACATTAAATACATAGCAATTCCCACACAAACATGGGAGACAAGGACATTAAATACATAGCAATTCCCACACAAACATGGGAGACAAGGACATTAAATATACCAACTTACTAGACACATTTAATGACTCTCACAACTTACTAAAATCCCATGCAAGCTAAGTTGTCTTACAAATTACATATTAAATGTAAAGATAAAAGGTCAAAAGTCAAATATCCTAATTGACTAGCACACCCTTAATAAGGAGATTACAGCCACTAAGCAAGATTAGCTTCATCCAAAACATGGATTAAGTTAAGTATGTCTTCATCTTTCTTTGGGCCATGCTTGGAGTGCCCCTTTTTTTGAATAAGCCCAAATATATTGAATCAGCCCGTGAAGTATTTCTTTATTCTTCTTGAATCTCGCTCTGATGATAGGCCCAACTGAAACATATAATGGATCCTTCCATGGTGCTTATTGATTCTCATCATTTTTGAACAAATACACAGTGATCTGAAGTTGTCTTCTTATAGCCTTACTCCCCCATAACAGACTCAAACTTCTTATACCACTGTCTCGGTGCTTATTTCAAACCATATAGGCTTTTCTTCAGCTTGCACACATAATTCTCTTTCCCTTTCACTCTGAAACCCTATGGCTGCTTCATGTAAATCTCTTCCTCCAAATCACCATGAAGGAAGGCAATTTTCACATCCATCTGCTCAACTTCCAAGTCAAGACTAGCTTCTAAATTGAGTATTGTACAGATCAATGACTTCTTTACAATTGGAGAGAAGATCTCATCAAAATCAATACCTTTTCTTTGACCAAACCCTTTTACAACCAATTTAGCTTTGTACCGTGGTCGCGAAGAGAACTCATTTGGCTTCTTCTTGTAAATCCACTTGTTCTCCAAAACTCTTTTTCCTTTAGGCAGCTTCACTAACTCAAAGGTGTGGTTATCATACAATGACTTCATCTCATCTTGCATGGCCTCAACCCACTCTGTCTTGTGTTTATCTTCCATGGCTTCTGCAAAACAATGGGGCTCTCCCCCGTCAGTCAATAACACATATTGTTCTACTGAATACCGAGTGGAAGGATGTCGGTCTCTAGCTGACCTCCTAGATGGAATCTCTGGTGGAATCTCTGGCACTATCAACTGCTCATCAGTATCAACATCTCCCTGAACCTGTAAGGAAACATCTATATCACCTCTACCCTGGTGGTCATCTTGAACATCATTCTCAAACTGAGATGAAAAATTCTTCAAAGGAACTGGATCCACATCAATCAAACTGTCACCCTGTTGAGACATACATTTCTCTACCTTCTCAATAACCACAATCGTTTGATCTTCTACAAACACGACATCTCTGCTTCTCACAATTTTCTTTTCAACTGGATCATAAAGCTTGTATCCAAATTCATCTTGATCGTAGCCAAGGAATATACACTGTCGCGTTTTCTCATCAAGTTTGGACCTTTCATCTTTTGGAATACACACAAATGCTTTGCACCCAAAAACACACAGATGATTATAGGAAACATCCTTACCTGTCCAAACTCGGTCTGGCACATCAAATTGTAGAGGAACACAGGGTGTAAGATTCAACACATGAACAACAGTGCTCAATGCCTCCCCCCAAAAGGATTTTGGCAACCGGGCTTGTGAAAGCAAACATCTCACTCTCTCAAGCAGTGTTCTGTTCGTCCTTTCTACTATGCCATTCAATTGAGGAGTTTTTGGAGGAGTCTTTTGATGCTGAATACCTTGCTGTCTACAACACTCATCAAATGGACCAGAATACTCTCCACCATTGTCAGTCCGGATGCACCTTAGTTTCTTCCCAATCTGTCTCTCAACTAGGGCTTGAAATTTCTTGAACTCAGCCAACACTTGATCTTTTGACTTCAAGATATATAACCACAACTTCCTTGAATGATTATCTATGAAGGTCACAAAGTATCTGGAGCCACCAAGTGTTCTCGTATTCATAGGGCCATACACATCTGAATGTACTAAATCCAGTATCTCTGACTTTCTCGAATGAGGGGAATTCTTGAAGGAAATTCTGCTCTGCTTCCATGACAAACAATGAGTACACCTTTTTAGAAGTGTACTTTTCAGTCCACATAGTAGACTTTTCTTCCCCTGTAGAGCTAATCCTTTCTTACTTATATGAACCAGTCTTTTGTGCCACAACTCTGTTGTACCATTATCCTCCATCGCATTAACTATGTTGTTGGAGATCTTTGCTTGCAGAATGTACAATGCAAAGTGCTTCATGCCACGAGCCACAACCATAGCACCCCTGGTGAGTTTCCACTGGCCATCACTGAAAATGCTGCAGTACCCTTCGTCATCAAGTTTACCTGCAGAAATCAAATTCAAACGAATGTCAGGAATATGCTTCACATCTCTAAGAACTAAACTCGTGACATTATTTCCCAATTCCAATGACTTTAACTACGCCATCATTTCCCATCTTTACTATTCCAAAGTCACCAGATCTATAGGATGTAAAGAGATCCTTCCGAGATGTAGCATGAATGGAGGCACTACTGTCAATCACCCAACTGGTCTCATGATATGCAACATTTATCATCTCATCATCATAAACAATGAGAAATTCTGCAGGAGTGGTAGTAGCAACTCTATCATCACCATTTTTGTCATCTCCATTCTTCGTTCCCTTCCCTTTCTCATTCTTGTTTTCTTTCTTCAATTGCCTGAAATATTTCTTGATGTGTCCCTTTTTCCCGCAATGATGACACTCAACATTTGCAAACTTGTTAGACTTGCTTCTGCTGTTATCTCTGTTCTTCAGACCTCTGCTCTCACTTCTCCCCCTCTTTTCTGTATCCAAGATCTCTGATTGTGAAAAGGACCCCTCTGTTTTTCTTCTCATCTCTTCATTTAGAAAACAACTCTTGGCTATATCCATTGTAATTACACCTTCTGGAGCGGAGTTAGACAATGAAGGTCTGAGCATCTCCCACGAGTCCGGTAATGAACCAAGCAACCATAACCCTTGTATCTTATCATCAAACTTAATACCCATTCCAGCTAACTGATTAATAATTCCTTGGAATGTATTCAGGTGATCAGATAAAGGAGTTCCGTCTTGGTACCTCAAAACCATCATTTGTTTAATCAGAAACAACTTATTATTTCCAGTCTTTCTAGCATATAACTGTTCAAGCTTATTCCATAGATAACATGCATTTGTTACTCCACTAATACGGTTCAAAACATTATCATCTACCCATTGCCTGATATACCCACACACCTGTCGATGTAACAAAGTCCATTCCACATCAGACTTTTTTTCTGGTTTTTCAGCACTAAATACCGGTAGATAATAATCTTTCACATAAAGAAGATCCTCCATTTTTCCTTTCCATATGTGATAATTTAAACCATTTAGATTAATCATTCTACTAGTATTTGCTTCATAACTCAAATTGCCAACCGGACAATTTGTGAACCGGGCTCTAATACCACTTTGTTGGGAGAGATATTAATAAACAACTACAGCGGAATAATTCTTCTCCTTATATGCAAGCAAATATAGTGTATCTTTACTTTTATATCTGCTAGAAATAAGAAGAGAAATTGTCACGCCCCGAACCCTGAAATGGGACCTGGGGGTGAAAATTGTAACCTAACCTTTCCCTATATCATATAAATCATCACAGATACAGTACACTGGATGAGAGTCCGACCCCATGGGGTTCCCAGGCATCCTAAACACATCAAATCATAATCATATACGTAGTGGAAAAAGTCATTCTATATCAACATATGCAGTACCATACCAGAGTCTATACAAGAGCAGAGCATGGCTCTAACAAAACGTACAAACTGGGTGCCCAAATACAACTCAAAATGGCAACCCAACAAAACTACAGTCCTAGCACTTACCCAAGCGCTAACGCAGTACACCGGCCACTACGCTCCCTACACCAGGACGCTAGTTCTGGTTACTCGAAGGACCTGTAAAAATGTACGTACAGTAGGGGTGAGACACCTCTCAATAAGGAAGAACATAGGTTATATCGGTGTGTGGCATTTGAGTGTTATCATGACACAACATACAAGCAGTTGAATGCAATCCAGTACTAATTTACACAGTGCACACATGCACGCACACGGTGGCCATTTATACGCAGCCCCGTAACAATACACACACATGATCAGTAACCTAGTGTCGTCACACCCATCGGCCCGAAGCCAGTCCGGCATTCTTGCGTTGGCTGGTAGCCAACCCGCGAAGCACGGCGCCATCGTCACATGGCTAGTCGTCGACTCGCATGGCATCGTACCGGCGCTAACTGGTGGATCCACACCCTTCTGCCTGATCTGCCGAAATAGGCTCACGCCCTCAGATATAGAGCCGGCCACTCTTGCCAACGTGGCTGGCGATACACACGCCCTCGGATATAGAGTCGGCCACTCTCAGTACCTGGAACAATTTTGGAACCGCATTCCTACTAGTATTTCAACATATCACACACACATGCATGCTTATATAACCAAACAAACCACACTCATTTAGTAATCTAAATCATGGTTTTCCAAACAAATATAGTTTAAACAAAGTCAAGGCAAAGTTATCCCAATATCATAGTATAAATCACACATATACTCGGTTTTCAACAAAACCCGGGATTCAGCTCGTCGCCCCCTTTTTCCCAAAATTGTAATAATGAAAAACCCATAGTTTTCCCCGTTAGATCCCCCCAAATAAGTAGCCAAAACATATACAAAACTGTGGACCACAGTTCTACCGATTCCGATTTCAAAAATAACCAATATAAACATAGTTCCTCTTACCTTAACCCTGTAAGCAAATCCCAAACTCCAAGGTCCCTAAACAACGAACCGAGTTTCAAAACCTACAAATCATAGTACAGAATATACTCACAAGACTGATACCTACAAAACTATAGGATCAGAATTAAAATCGAGCCTTACCTCGACTTTACGCCGAAACCCGAAAATCTCCGAAACAAGATTCCGATCCATAGAAGTTGTAGAGAATCCTTCCACGATCCTCATGGTAGCTTCCGTTTTTCGATTCCGTCAACGATCGATGAAGAATTCTAGAGAGAAGGAGAGAGTAGCGAGAGTTTAGAGAAAGAGAGAGATAGGATTGAGTATACTTAATGAAGAAGTAATAGAAATTTCCTTTTATAGCTCTTGACCCGAAAATTTCCAATTTTGCCCCTCTTAATATTTAAACCCATTTTTCATATTTTGGGTTTTTACAATCTCCCCTCCTTACAAAAATTTTGTCCTCGAAATTTGCCATCTCCTATTCCCAGATTCATACATACAATCAAATACATAGACACAACTCAAGAGCGAACTGGCGATCATCACAGCGCAATCCCATCATACACATACACATAGACACAACTCAAGAGCGAGCTGGCGATCATCACATCACAGTCCCATCATACACATACACATACATACCTTCACTTATGGCGGAGGAATACCGTGGTTACATATACAACAGTCTTAGGAGTTCACAATACTCACACTCCCGACGACTAACCACCTATCCTAACCCACAGTAGGATCATGTACAAGTGCTCAAAATAACTGTGGATACTTCTGGCATATTTTCGTTTCCAGTGCCCAAGAAGCTTCCTCAACCTCGTGGTTTCGCCACAATACCTTCACTAACGGTATCTCTCTGGTACAAAGCTTCTAAACTTTACGGTCCAGAACCTGAACAGGTATCTCCTTATACGCTAAAGTATCCCCAATTTCCAACCCATCATAACTAATCACATGTGAAGGATCCAACACGTACCTCCTCAACATAGAGACGTGAAACACATCATGGATACTCGAAAGTGCTGGAGGTAATGCAACTCTGTAGGCTACCGGACCCACTTGCTCAAGTACTTCAAATGGTCCGATATACCTCGGGCTCAGCTTGCCATTCCTGCCGAATCTCATCACTCCTTTCATCGGAGCAATACGTAGAAATACCTTACCTCCCACTTCAAATTCTAACTCATAGCGGCGAACATCTGCATAACTCTTCTGTCGACTCTGAGCCGATTTAATCCTCTCCCGGATCAAACCCTCAGATGCTTGCTGCACAAGTTCAGGTCCTAACACCTGACGTTCACCAACCTCATCCCAACACAAAGGAGATCGACACCTCCGACCATACAAAGCCTCGAACGGTGCCATCCCTATACTAGATTGGAAGCTGTTGTTATAAGCAAACTCCACAAGTGGCATAAACTATATCCAGCTACCACCGAAGTCTAACACACAAGCTCACAACATATCTTCCAAAATCTATATCGTCCTCTCCGACTGTCCATCAGTCTGGGGGTGGAACGCTGTATTGAAAGTAAACTTCGTCCCCAATGCCTCTTGCAAGCTCATCCAGAATCGAGAAGTAAACCTCGAGTCCCAATCTGATACTATAGACACCGATATCCCGTGCATTCTCACAATCTCATGCACATACAAATCTGCTAGCCTACTCAAAGGATAACTAACTTTCATCGGTATGAAATGAGTAGATTTCGTTAATCTATCCACGATCACCCAGATAGCATTCTGCCCGTGAAGCATTGGCGGCAATCTGGTCATAAAATTTATGGAAATATGCTCCCATTTCCACACCGGAATAGGCAAAGGCTGCAACGGTCCTGTAGGCCTCTGATGTTCAGCTTTCACCTGCTGACACATCAGACAATGCTCCACGAATTGAGCAATCTGCCTCTTCATACCAGACCACCAAAAGGTCTCACGGAAGTCCCGATACATCTTCGTACTACCAGGATGTACCATAAACATAGAACGATGCGCCTCCTCTAGAATCGTCCTTCTGATCTCATCATCGTTCGAAACACACAGTCTGGTCCCAAACCTCAGCACACCTCCCTCAGAGATGTTAAACTCTGTAGTTAATCCCTATTGTACCTTTTCCATAACCTCTGCCAACTCTACATCACTAGCCTGTGTGGCTTTTATACGCTCAAACAAAGTTGGTTGGACCACCAAACCAGCAAGATAAACCTGATGTTCACCCACTACCAACTCTATACCTGAGCTTTCCAAATCTCGTCTGATGTGACACTGAGTTACAACCGCAGATACAGCCATAGGCCCTGACTTCCGACTCAATGCATCAGCTACCATATTAGCCTTCCCTGGGTGATAACTGATCGTGCAATCGTAGTCTTTAATCAATTCAAGCCACCGTCTCTGCCTCATATTCAACTCCTTCTGCATGAAGAAATACCTGAGGCTCTTATGGTCAGTGAAGATCTCACACTGCACCCTGTATAAATAGTGTCGCCAGATCTTCAGTACATACACAATAGCAGCTAACTCTAGATCATGCGTAGGGTAATTCTTCTCATACTTTTTCAGTTGCCGAGAAGCATACGCCACAACCTTACCCTGCTGCATAAGCACACATCCCAAGCCCTTTAGAGACGCGTTGCTATAAATCACAAATCCACCATCTCCCGAAGGAATGGTTAATACTAAAGTAGTAATTAGCCGGTGCTTCAACTCCTGAAAGCACTGCTCGCAATCACTGGTCCACTCAAATTGCTCTCCCTTCCTAGTCAATCGTGTTAGAGGTTCACACAGTTTAGAGAAACCCTCTACGAACCGACGATAATAACCCGCCAGTCCTAGAAAACTCCGAACCTCCTGCACATTCTTTGGCCTTACCCAGTCGACCACAGCTTCACTCTTGCTAGGATCAAGTAATATACCATCCCCAGTAACCACATGGCCTAAGAACGCGAACTGACTCAACCAGAATTCACATTTCTTCAACTTAGCATACAACTTCTTCTCCCGCAAAATCTGTAGCACTAACCTCAAATGTTCCACGTGCTCTTCCGTACTCCTCGAGTATACCAAAATGTTATCAATGAATACCACCACAAACCGATCTAGGTACTCATGGAAAACCCTGTTCATCAGATCCATGAACACCGTTGGAGCGTTTGTCAACCCAAAAGGCATGACTAAAAACTCTTAGTGGCCATATCTGGTTCGGAAAGCCGTCTTCGCTACATCCTCCACTCTAACCCTCACTTGATGATATCCTGACCGCAAATCGATCTTCGAAAAGACCCGCGTCCCTTGCAACTGATCAAAGAGATCATCTATACGAGGTAAAGGATAATGATTCTTCACAGTTACCTTGTTAATCTCATGGTAATCAATGCACATCCGCATCGACTTGTCCTTCTTCTTCACAAACAGTACTGGAGCTCCCTAGGGAAAAACACTAGATCGAATGAATCCCCTTTCCAGTAATTCCTACAACTGCTCCTTCAACTCATGAAGTTTTGCTAGAGCCATCCGCTACGGAGCTTTAGAGAACGGTGCCTTACCAGGTAGCAACACTATCGCAAACTCCACCTCACGATCTGGAGGTAAACCGGGTAAATCATTTGGAAACACATCCGAGAATTCGCTAACTACCCGAATATCCTCGAGTCTCAACTCATCCCGTGGCGGTTCCTCCACACAAGCTAAGTACCCCTGACATCCGTCTAAGAGTAGCCTCTTTGCCTGTAATGCTGACAAAATCTATGGCACTGAACGCACACATGATCCTACAAACTCGTACTCTTGCTCCCCAGGAGGTCTGAAAACTACTACCTTCCTACGACAGTCGATCACAGCATAATTGGAGAACAACCAATCCATCCCCAGAATGATTTCAAACCCTGACATGTCGTATACCACAAGATTCGTCGGTAGCAGGTTCTCTTGAATTTCCACTGGGCAGTCTACCCACATCTTCCTACAGAAAGATACACTCCCCGATGGCGTAGTAACAGATAACACCTCATTCATATCTTGGGTCTCAATCCCACACCGTCTCACAAAATTCACAGATACAAAGGAATAGGTTGCACCCAAATCAAACCATACAGAAGCTTTATTCAAAAGATATAATAAGGTACCTGTCACCACGTTACCTACATGCTCAGCATCCGCTGGAGTAAGAGAGTATACTTTGGTCGGAGCTGTATTCGTCTGAATGGTTCCCCGAGGTATTTGATTGCTCCCTCGATCCCCACTAACTGTAGGCACATCTCACCTCGACGCTCGACAATCACACTTGTGGCCTAATTGGCCACAATTGTAGCAACTACCCCCAAATGGTCAGCACTCACCCTCGTGCTGCCTGTGACATATGATACAACAACCATCAGTCTGGCTCCCCTAAGAAACCTGGCGCTCAGTATTCTGGAGGTAACCTGAGCTCTTGCTCCTCTTCTTCCACAATCCCTGACGAGATCTAGTCTGAGAACAAGAAGGTACTATCCTCTTCCTTGATTCTTGATCCGCCTCGTCCTCTTGAATGCCAGTCTCGATCACCGTGGCCTTATCCACCAACACCGAGAACTCGCGGATCTAAAGCATACCCACCAGTCTGCGGATATCCTTCCTCAAACCCTTCTCGAACCTCCGAGCCTTCTCATACTCATTCGAGATCATACATGGTGCAAAGCGGGTTTCAAAACCTACAAATCATAGTACAGAATATACTCACAAGACTGATACCTACAAAACTACCGGATCAGAATTAAAAACCGAGCCTTACCTCGATTTTACATCGAAACCCAAAAATCTCTGAAACGAGATTCCGATTCGTAGAAGTTGTAGAGAATCCTTCCATGATCCTCATGGAAGCTTTCGTTTTTTGATTCCGTCAACGATTGGCGAAGAATTCTAGAGAGAAGGAGAGAGTAGAGAGAGTTTAGAGAGAGAGAGAGAGATAGGATTGAGTTTACTTAATGAAGAAGTAATAGAAATTTCCTTTTATAGCCCTTGACCTGAAAATTTCCAATTTTGCCCCTCTTAATATTTAAACCCATTTTACATATTTTGGATTTTTACAGAAATAATCAATCACACCAAGCCACAAGAACACAAGTAATTTTTTATGTGGAAAACTTCCCCAGTGTGAGGAAGAAAAACCACGGGACCTAGTTTAGTTAAAATCTCCACTATCAATCGAATGGGTACACAAAGTGTTAACTAATTATAATTAGAGGATACAAATATCTCTCACCAAGATATCTACACTCTTGGCAAATACAAAGAGAATTGGAGAGAATATACCAAATTTGCGGTTACTGTTCATGGGCAAAAACCCCTAACTCCCAAGCTTTAAATCCGATCTTCACCGTTCAGATTGTACCTCCTTGAGTCGTGAATCTCTCCTCCAAATTTCAGCTCAATCGGACCACAGACGAAGTAAGATCAGAGTCTTGATGAAATCTAGGCAGCATGAGAAAAATCACGTTTTTCTCTCTTTTGAAACGTGACAGTTCCTCTCTTCTCCCCTCTCTTTTTATAACTTCCTTTAGGTTTTTCACACTAAAAGGGCTGGGCTTTGGGCTTTTAATAAATCCCACCTGGGCTTTCCTCCACATGGAAGGAAATAACCCAACATATATGATGACCGTCGCCCAAATATGACAATTTGTCATGGTTGGAATACACCTAATTCATTCTAATTAACTACTTAGGGAGAAAGAAATCATTACGTCTCTAATGGAAGTAGTACCCCACTATAGGGTAAGATAATTATGCTATGCAATTCCCATTGTCATAAATTCTACAACCTTTTCCCTCACTTCACTTAGAGTAGTGAACAATTTTTTTGAAGATTGAACTTCGCCAAAAATCAAATCAACAATTTAACATCATCAAAGAGACCATGATAGTAGTAATTGTTAGATACTATCTTATTATTATTATTATTATTAGGGTTAGATTCCAATTGTATTCAATATATATATAAAATGCATAAAGGCAAAGGCACCATTTTTGGCCTCTTTGCAACAACTCTCTCTTTCTCTCTCTCTTTGGATTGGATCATGAATGCTTTCATGATATCAGAGCATTCTAAACACTGAGTTTCCCAATTGTACTCTCTGCAACACCTGCACCGTCCCTTCCTTCAATCTCCTACACTTGCCGCCGCACTCCCTGCAACTCCGGCACATCTGCATCCACACTCTCCTTGTAACTCCGCTACACTCACTATAACTCTATCCACTGCAACTACACTCACCTCCAACACATCCGTCGCCATTGCAGTCGCTATTGCACTCGCCTCTGCAAAGAATTCTTTCGAGCAGCAGGGAAGTGAAGTTGGAGATTATTTACAGAAGGGAAGTGGCTTTCTTGGCGGCTCTTGAACTCAGCATTTTCTCTCTTTCTCATTGACATACGTAGATAATATTTCTTTTGCAACATCTTGACTTCATTTGTTGATTGGATCTTTAAAATTAATTCTTTTGCATTTGAAGATGGTTGGTGAAAGAGATGATTCTCTCCATGCCATTAGTGCTAAATTGAATGGAAATAATTATTCATATTGGGCATATGCTATAAAGAATTTTTTGATTGAAAAAAAATTGTAGGGATATGTTACTGATAATGTGTTTATGTACTCTGATAGTAAGAAAGATAATTATGTAGATTGTTAGTTGTTTGGGAGGTGAATAATTCCAAAATTATAACTTAGACTTACTATTTTGTTGATTAGTCCATTGGCATGCAGCTAGCTAAATTTTCTACAGCTACTGAAAGTTTGAGATTATTTAACAAAATTATACATGCAAACTAATTTTGCTAAACAATATCAGTTAGAGATGGATATTAGAGCAGTAAGGAGAGGAGATCAAAGTATTTAGCAGTTTTACACTCTTATGACTAGTTTTGGGATGAATTGGCACTAACTAAACCTGCAAATCTTAGTTTGAATAAGTCTTACTACACCTATAGAGAGGAATAACAACTTGTTCAATTCTTTATGGCACTTTGGAATGAATTTGAAGGATTTGGTGGTTCTATCCTGTTGACCTTATAGGTCACGTCCGATTTTGATAATGACAAATGCCTGTTATATTTAATGGATGTTTGAAGTTATGTGCAGGAACTCTAATAGACAGATCATAATGCATAAAGAGAGAGTAAAGTTGAAGACCCAATTCTCATTGTATTTCATTTTTATTCAAAGGGTTTGTAATAGTAATTAGGGTCTATGGTTTATAATAATCACACACACATCACATGCATGATCTAATAAGTAAGCTCAAACCAAACATAACAGAAACAAGACCTAGAAATGATCCTAGGATACTCACTCACTCACTTGTATGTGTTAGTCATTTGAATAAAGTGTCTGTTAGCTGAAACAGAACCGAAATGCACAAAGTGTGCACACTCGGTCGACCAGCACTTCATGTTCATTTTGCCCCGAGTCGACCAACCAAGGACTAGGTCAACTTGTTGACCACAGCCCGGTCGACTGAACTATTACAGTTAATTTGACCCCAGTCGACCAAACCCCCCTGACGTCAACTTTATTGACTTCCTAGTCTACCGTGCCTATATTGCATTGCACCAACCTATTCGACCGAGTTCCCACGTGTGGGAACTCAACGGTTTGGTTGTCCGACCGGCTCATTTCAAATTGACCCTGGTCGACCGAACCGTGCGAAAATTGAAAAATTGCTTTTGGACATATAAGTCCGGTCGACTGGGACCACAATTCATTTCTTGTCCGGTCCATCGAACCCTAAGAACTTGGGTCGACCAAACTTGTCCTGGTTGTCTGGTGCTCTCAGGTTGGTCCGAATTTTTTACCGCGGTTAACTTGTTTAAACAAGGTTAATTTAATTAAATAATATTAAAACTTTTCTAATTATTCCAACTATGTCGTTAATGGTTATAATTCAAGCGAAGTCTATATATACCTCATTTGGAATAATTAGTAACTTGATTAGCAAACCTAATTAAAATTCTCTCTCAATTTCAAAATTCCTACTACTCATTTCTAAACTCCATACACTCAATCTTACCTTTTCATATTGCTGAAAATCATTTGTAAGTTGATTTTAGTGTTGAGAAGGGTTGCTCTCCCAATTGCCGTGATTCATTGTGACGATTTTTCTTGAGAGCCAAACCTAAATATTCTTAGGGGACTTAGTTAATAAGTCTCTCCTAAGAAGACTTCTATTAAACTTCTGAGTATTGCATATTCATTGCAATATCTTGTGAAGTTTGTATTTGTTTTTGAATTGCAAAATCTTTTCAAAACATTTCCAAATATCTTGTGAGATTTATCTTGACAAACCTTTGAAAAGATATTTGTTTATGTGATAAAATTTTTTGTTGCAATATTCATTGAATTATATCTTTTGCTGAATACAAAGATTAAATCTCTTTTTGCAAACCAAATCTATACACTACTTGAACTTTATACGACTGAGAAAATTTTTTGGTTGAAATATATGAGATTTGATTGATATCTTTGTTTGAGCACTTTGATTGAACATCTTGTGATACAAAGAGTATATTGCTTGCACTCTCCCGTATCGATTACATTGATAGCAAATATTTATTTAAGAGTAGATATATTAAACCACATTGAACTTACTCATTATATCTTGTTGGTGGTGTATGTGATTGCACGTAATTGGGTACACATCTGCTTTACAAGAAAGCATAATCACTGTACCAATTTCATTGATTGTGAACATAGTGCTGTATTTCCAGGAACGGGCCTGAAAAGGGATACTAGCCCTTTGAAATAGTCCCGGATTGGCTTAGACCCGGTTAGGAAAGTTAGGTGCACCATCCTGTTAAGGTATAGGTTGAGGTTAGCCCCACTAATTGACCTGGTTGTAAAGGTTGAGGTCATCCCTATGTTGATTGACTTGGTTGTATTAGGTGCTGCTCCACCCGTTAAGTGAGCCTTTAGTGGAATCCTCGGACTTACGAGCTAGACGCAGGGACGTAGGCATAGTTGGCCGAACCTCGACAACATATCGTGTGCCTTGTTTTTTTTTTTTTTTTTCTACACTTGATATTTACCGAACATGTATGTTATGGTGTGAATGATCTACTTGATTTTAATTTTCGCACGTTACATTATTGGTGCATTGGAATTGCATAGAAAGACCCTAGGTTGTGTTATACTAGTATTTCATTTAACCTAGGAGATAAATTTTTAAAATTCCAATTTGAAATTAGGATAGCTTCCCAAGAGGGGGGGGGGGGGTGAATTGGGAATTTAAAAAACTTTTCTTTTAATTCCTTTTAAGAATAATTAACTTCTTTTATTGTTTAACCAATTCTTTTACTTGTTTATTTAATTTGTCAAATACACAATAACTTGGTTTCTTTTATACAATCAACAACACAAGCACTTAAACAACTAAATCACCAATCAACCTTTCAATCAACCACACTATCCAAACTAATCAAACACAATTTGAAAGCAAACAATCAAACCAAAATTAAGATATACAGTACTAAGAAATTAGGATGGTTGTTTGTTTATGTATGCCTAATAAATATGAATCAAGCCTTGTAGTTGAATGATATGCTTGTTAAAATAAATTTGCTTCTTTTATATAATTTACAATCACACATCCACACTCCTCCCAAAATTCAGAATTCAAGTAAACTCTTAGTTAGTTTTCTTTGGGTATTTTAACCAAGTAACGTATTCCCGTATGGTTTCCGCAAAGTATGGTTTAACCAATGTACTCTCTTTTGGTTTCCGCAACCCAAATCAAAATTAAACTTTAAGTTCGTTTGATTTCCAAATATACGTAGTATATATGATTTCAAATTTAAACCATCCACGCAATATAAATATGCTGAAAATAAAGAGTAAGGGAAAGAGAGAGTGAGACACAGGATTTTATGAGGTTCAGCTTCAACACAGCCTACGTCCTCGCCTTTGGAAAACCACCAAAGGATTCACTAAATCTGTTCCTTTACCAGGCAGAACAATACCTTTACACACTCCTTCAAAAGGCTAGAGCAGCACCTCTCTAAGCGATAATCCCTCGCCTAGCCAACAATCCAGCAAACCTAGAATCGTCACAATCTACAAGAATATAATATAAATTCTGTGTATAAAAAAATATTCTCAAAATTTAGAGTAGGTTGTACAAATTGAGATGTAAATTGTACTTCAAAAAACCAAAACAAAATAGAATATATGAAGCTTTAAAGTTTTTAGAAGTCACCAATAGTTCGTTTAAAAGAGAGATGGAATTGCAACTAGGAACCAAGCTTTGATATTTTCAATCTGCCAAAATTGTAGAATTCCTCTCCAGCAAAAGATGTGAGCAAAGAAGAACTTCAGGAGAATTTCAACACAAGATGAATTTCAAATTTTATCTGATTTCTCTATTTTCTCATGTTTTCTCTATCATATTTTTTCATTACCCAAAGAGTTATTTGTAGGCAATTTAAAATATCAACATCAACATCAAATTAGGTCAACTTTGAAAAAACATTAAATTGTTGACTAAATTTTGGAATTCAAAATTTTAAAAGATCAACATCCACATCAAATTATGTAAACTTTGCAAAAACATTAAATTGTTGACTAAATTTTGAAAATCAAAAATTTGAAAGATCAACACCCACATCAAATTAGGTAAACTTTGAAAAATTCATTAAATTGTTGACTAAATTTTGAAATTCAAAATTTTAAAAGAAGCTTCCCGTTGAGATCTGAAATCTGCTCTGCGTGGTAGTCGTTTGCCACGACATGACAGTCGTCTGTCATAGTTTAAATTTAAACCCAGAATACTAGCAGCCATCTGCCAAAACATAGGCAGTCATCTGTCATAATTAAAATTTTAAACTCAGAACACTTTGATTAAACCTTTTAACTTGCCAGTTGTCTCTCCATAGACAGATAGTCGTCTGTCAGGTGCATGACTTATCATAAACTCTCTTTTTATTTTGAAAACTTTCCTTCCTTTAAGAACTTTGTTACTTTGATTTCAAAAACATGTTTTAAGCTCTATAAAACAAAGTGTTTCTTAGTTTCTTTTGTTTTTATAAGAGCTTCACATATCTAAATGATATTTGGTTTTGAAGTACTTACAATAGTTCTTCTAATTATGGTCTTCTTAAATCCTTTAGTCTTTTGAGGTTCACTTTTGACTTTGGGTTTGCTTGCTCTTAAACTTCTTCATTTGCAGTTCATTGCCTTCAATATTCTGAGGAGCTTTCACTAGAATAACATTGAGCTTCAACCTATCAACCTTGAGAGTTTTTTTTATCTAAAACACATCACTTAACATCATATGTTAAAGCATCCTTCATTTTGTTATTATCAAAATAGGATTGAAAAGTCCAGTTAGGTCAACACAATTCACCCCCCTCTTGGGAATACACCAATTCTAACAATTGGTATCAGAGCCTCATTGCACTAGGCTTAAATGTTTTTGCAAAAAGATCGCAATGGCTAAATTTGGTGTATCCCCATTCGGAGAGGGACAGTCACCTTTCAGTCCTCCTATATTTTGTGGTGTCGATTACATCACGTAGAAAATTAGAATGAGCATTTTTATAAAATCAATGAACTGGAGGGTCTGGCAGGTGATTGTAAATGAAATTTGTATGCGTATAGAAAATGATATTAATTTGATGCATGCAAATTCATATGCTATGGACATGCTATATTGTGCTTTAGATACTGATGTTCTTAATGAGATTATGGCATGTATTAGTGCATAGGAGATCTCGGTTGAGCTGGAAAAGAGATATGGAGAGACCCAGGACAAGGAGATTGCCACTCTAGAAGCTCCAAGATCAGATGATCTGGTAGTGGCGAATCATGAGCTAGTAAACAATGAAGAGGTAGTAAACAATGAAGAGGTATATGATTCACCTTCTGTTTTAGTCTGTTATATAGTTGATGATTCTTATGCCGATTGTTGCAAAATATCATGTGAAAAATCTTCTGTGGTTCTTTATGAAAATACTACTGTTATAGCATGCAATGATTCATGTGAAAATTATTGTGCTAATTTATTTAATGAATCATTTGATATTCCTTGTGATATTACTATTAACATAGCATGTAATGGTTCTTGTAATAACTGTGATATATTTTATGATGAATCACCAATTGTTTCTGATAATGATACTTGTATGCATGGATTCATATAATAATTATAGAGATAAATCTTGTATTGAATCATGTAGTGAGTTTTATGATGAAAGCATATCATTGAACGGACAACTAGAAAATGAGTCATTTAAAATTCATAAGTCTCTAGTTAGATCATAAAACTTTTCTGAAAAATCAAAACAAAAGGATAGCTATACAATTGAGAGAATTAAAAGATTATCATGCTATTCTTGATAAGAGAAAAATTAAAAAGATATTGAAAATTATCTGCTTAAGGAAAGTAAGTGATTATTCTAGAGCTTCATCCAAAGTAAAATATGGAAAGAATAATCATACTAAACCCTTAAGATTCAAAAGAAATAAATTCTTCAAAAAGGGTATATATCCTGTTTATCAAACCCACAGTAATGCCTCAATGAGCAAAACTAAAATAAATAAGCATAATCCTTCACGTATATATGAAGTTTGCTTATCTTGTATAAGAAAATGGCATGTTTGGTTTAATTGTCTACTCATAAGTGCCAGAGACTTGGGAAGAGAAATGGATTGGTTAGTCGTGAAAGAAAATCGCGTGAGACTTAAGGAAAAGTGCATTCAAATTGAAATCATCTTCTAGTTGATCTTTCGTCAGTCTCTAAGTGTAGGGGTTGTAATGACTGCAAGACCATGAATCGATCTTTGCTTAAACCGTTAAGTCTTGGTATATGCTTCAACTGTATAATACTGCTTCACCAAGAATCCTTAAGAATCACGTCAATGTGAAAATATATGTAACATATTAAATCTGAACTTAAGGAAGAGTTTTTGGTCAAAACTAAGTCAAATCGGAAAAATTGACTATGCTCGATCGACCGAGCATAAACTAAACTGGAGCTCCCGGTTGACTGGCACATTGACTTTTGACCGTACGATCGACCGACCCACAGTGAGCTTCTCCAATTTGGTTGACCGAACCTGTCGGTCTTCCCTTGGTCAACTGAATAGAGAATAGTGTGCCACCTTGGTCGACCGCCCATTTCAGTATAAACTCCTTCTAGTCGACCGAATATTGTCTGTTCGTGGGGAATTTGAATTGTCGGTCGACCGAATCTACTCCTGGTCGACCGAACCTCTGTATTTAAATATCCTCTTCACATTCAAAGCTTATTTCTACTAGAAAATTTCAGAGCTTTCTTCACTATTCCTCCAAGCATTGTCCAATACCCTTGGACCAGCGCCAAATCTCTTTCATCCAGCACTCATGGATCATTAAAATGATCGTGTTGAAGCCCATGATCTTGCACACACCGAGGACGACTGGTTTTTTTCAGAGCACTCCAAGATTAGATGCTTGCAGGAGTTTCACCCGAAAAAAGCCATACTGGGTAAGATTTTAGATCTAGAATTTATGGACCAGCACTTTGGAAATGTCATGAATATGTTTGAGTATCAGGGGTGGAAAACTTTCATTTCTTATCGGGCTAGGGGCCACTACCCTACATATGTTAGACTATTTTATGTAAATCTAGGGAATGACGAAAATGGATATTTCTCTAGAGTAGTGAGGACTGATGTTCGCTTTGATGCAAATTATTTATCTAATGTCCTAGATATAGATCGTGGCGAATTTGAATGCCCGAATTCGGTAACTTCCTGGATACACAAACAGGACTTTACGGTTGCCACTTTTGTAAACCTAATCATGTCTGATCCACGAGCAGCCAATCAAGATCACCCCCCACAATAGAGGCAGTTCTCTTTAGAGGCTAAGGTTGTGCACCACTTGATTACGTATAATATCCTACCTAAGGCAGGTTTTTGAGGTACATGTCTCATTCTTAGACTACTTTGTTATGTGGTGCCTATTTGCCCGAAAGAAGCTGGATTTGCCCAATTTGATGATACGATGGATGATGGCCAAGATGATTGGCCACATGATCATTATGTCATACAGAGGGATTTTGAACAAGTTGTTTCAATCCATAGGAGTCACTCGCACCAATGTGGCTGTGCTGAAGAGAAGAAGGTCTGCTGATATATTTTCTGCTGTCACCCTAAGACTGATGGAGTATGAGCTGGTCGACAACATTTGGTTGCCATCTAGGGGTGTAGCAGCTTATGAGGAGGCCCCGCAGGAGTTACCACCACAGCTTGCGCAGCTGTCGAACGTGGATCTAATGGCTGCCATCACCAGCCTTTCTAATTCCTTTGGGCAGTTTAGAGGATCAGTCCAGTCAGATCTTCGAGATCTTGCATCATCATCTACTACACTTCATGATGAGTTCAGGTAGTTCTCGATCTCCACTGCTAGCCGGTTCACAGATCTGGAGAGGACCATGGCAGTTAACTTCAGTGAGTTAAATGATCGGATTTAGGAGATGCAGGACAAGAGAGACCGGATGATAATGGATTTCAACTTTGATGCAGGTGATGGTGCTGATGGTAGTGTTGATGGGGGGGGGGGCATCTAGATTCACGAGAGCAGTCTGCAGATCAGGATTTGTGGTTATGATTCACTTTCTTTTATATCATATGGTCTGTACTTATTAAACAACTATTATTTTTCTTTTCTTTTCCTCTCTCTTTCTTTCTTTCTTTTCTCTTTTTACACACTACACTTTAACGCTTGTTTATTCTGGATTATGCTGTTGGTTGGGTTATTTATTTTTATCTGTTGATATGTATTAACTTTGGGAATGTCGTGGCTATCTGTTTCTTAGGTATTGCATGATGTTTGTGTGTAATGCCTTGATGATAGTTTTATGCTCTTTTGTTGGATATCATAAATGACATATAAATCAGTATCAACTTATTTGCATGTTTAGGTTAGAATGCCTCCTGCATAGCAGATGCAATTGATGTGTAATTGCATGCTGGTAGTTGATATAGGTTCTCGCATGCCCTAAACTTTTGATATACTGGCTATTGAGAATCTTAGATGTAGGTTTATTTGGGAAATGTCTTATTTACAGACGGCATGCTGCCGAAATTTCGGTGGACTTTTCCGAAATAAAATCTTGTCAAATGATGATTATAATGAAATTAAAGTTTAAAATCTTTTTGAAAGGATGAGTGAAAACTCAATAAAAATTAAGCCTCATCTTCACATAATCATAAGATATTTAAGGAGCGTAACTCAACCCCTAGGGATAGACCATAAAAGAACTCATATGCATCATGATTTGACTTGTTAAATATTAAGGTTTTTCTAAGAACCCTGATCGTCATTATATTCTGTATGCTTTGACATGGACGCTTTTTGGTTATGTGCTTTTTTTACTGCTCTAATGTTTGTCTTTCAATGAGTGCGTGATCTTTAGGGGTGATTATACTAATTGATTGGTAAAATGAATAAATCACCAATCCAGGATATTCATTTTTTTAAAAAAGACTCAAAAATTGACTGCTTACACTTCTTACGATTCTTAATGAAATATCTATCTACTTAGTCTAAGTAGTTTCTTTTTATCCAAGCTTGATATTTCTCATTATATATCTATCTATATATTTCTCATTTATTCAAACTACACTATAATTGTTGATATTTCTTATTGGATTAGACTTAGTAAAAATTGATTACTGCTTGTGTGTATAATTCTTATATCTACAGCATGATGATATTGGACTTTATGTTTTATTGCTTTGATTATACTGGAACTATTTGAGTAGTTGTGGATAAAGTGATAGGATTTATAAACTCAAATAGGTTATTTTTTATACAGGATCTATTTTGGAAAGTCCTATTTTCAAAATGACACTCTGCCGAAATTTTTTCAAAAACTTTCCAAAACTTATAATGTATAAATATAATGTTTACCCATTGCCTAGAGCTTTTAACTCTTATGGCCCTTTTTACTATTGCCAAAAGGGGGAGATGAAGAGGCAAAAATATTTGGGCTAAAAATGGTTTTTATTTAATACATATTGATAGGGGAGCCTTCTTAGGCTATACCCATTTTTTTTACTTGATGTATTTGTCATCATCAAAAAGGGGGAGAATGTTGACCTTATAGGTTACACCTGGTTTTAATAATGGCAAATACCTGTTATATTTAATGGGTGTGTGTTTGAGGTTATGTGCAGGAACTTTAATTCTCATAATGCACAAAAAGAGAGTAAAGTTGAAGACTCAATTCTCATTGTATTTCATTTTTATTCAAAGGGTTTGTAATAATAATTAGGGTCTATGGTTTGTAATAATCACACACACATCACATGCATGATCTAATAAGTAAGTTCAAACCAAACATAACTAAAACAGGACCCAGAAATGACCTTAGGACACACACTCACTCACTTGTATGTGTTAGTCATTTGAATAGGGTGTTTGTTGGCTGAAACAGGACTGAAATGCACAAAGTGTGCACACTCGGTTGACTGGCACTTCATGTTCATTTTGCCCCCGGTCGACCGACGAAGGACCAGGTCAACTTGTTGACCACAGCCCGTCGACCAAACTATTACAATTCATTTGACCCCGGTCAACCAAACCCCCCTTGAAGTCAACTTTATTGACTTCCTGGTCGATCGTGCCCATATTGCATTGCACCAACCTAGTCGACTGAGTTCCCACGTATGGGAACTCAACGGTCTAGTCGATTGACCAGCTCAGTTCAAATTGACCCTAGTCGATCGAACCTCGCGAAAATTGGAAAATCGCCTTTGGACATATAAGTCCGATCGATCGAGACCACAATTCATTTCTTGCCCGATCAACTGAAACCCAAGAACTTAGGTCAACCGAACTTGGCCTAGTCAACTGGTGCTCTCAGGTTGGTCTGAATTTTTTTACCACGGTTAACTCATTTAAATAGGGTTAATTTAATTAAATAATATTAAAACTTTTCTAATTATTCCAACTATGTCGTTAACGGTTATAATTCAAGGGAAGTCTATGTATATCCCTTCATTTGGAATAATTAGTAACTTGATTAGCAAACCTGATTAAAATTCTCTCTCAATTTCAAAATTCTTACTAATCATTTTTAAACTCCATACACTCAAACTTACCTTCTCATATTGTTGAAAATCATTTGTAAGTTGATTTGAGTGTTGAGAAGGGTTGCTTTCCTAATTGTTGTGATTGATTGTGATGATTTTTCTTGAGAGCCAAACCTAATTATTCTTAGGGGACTTAGTTAATAAGTCTCTCCTAAGAAGACTTCTATTAAACTTCTGAGTATTGCATTTTCATTGCAATATCTTGTGAAGTTTGTATTTGTTTTTGGATTGCAAAATTTTTTCAAAATAGTTCCAAATATCTTGTGAGATTTATCTTGACAAACCTTTGAAAAGATATTTATTTATGTGATAAAATTTTTTGTTGCAATATTCATTGAGTTATATCTTTTGCAGAATATAAAGATTAAATTTCTTTTTGCAAACCAAATCTATACACTACTTAAGCTTTATACGATTGAGAAAATCTATTGGTTGAAATATGTGAGATATGATTGATATATTTGTTTGAGTACTTTGATTGAACATCTTGCGATACAAAGAGTATAATTTTTGCACTCTCATGCACCGATTACATTGATAGCATGTATTTGTTTGAGAGTAGATATATTAAACCACACTAAGCTTACTCATTATATCTTATTGGTGGTGTATGTGATTGCACGTAACTGGGTACACATCTACTTGACAAGAAAGCATAATCACTGTACCAATTTCATTAATTGTGAACATACTGATGTATTTCCAGGAACGGGCCTAAAGAGGGAGACTAGCCTTTTGAAATGGTCCCGATCTGGCTTAGACCCGGTTAGGAAAGTTAGGTGCACCATCCTGTTAAGGTGTAGGTTGAGGTCAGCCCCGCTAATTGACCTGGTTGTAAAAGTTGAGGTCAGCCCTACGCTAATTGACCTAGTTGTATTAGGTTCCACTCCACCTATTAAGTGAGCCTTTAGTGGAATCCTTAGACCTACGAGTTAGAGGCGGGGATGTAGGCACAGTTGGCCAAACCCTGACAACATATCATGTGCCTTGTTTATATTCTGCGCTTTATATTTACCGCACATGTATGTTATGGTGTGAATGATGCGCTTGATTTAAATTTCTGAACATTACATTATTGGCGCATTGGAATTGCATAGAAAGACCCTAGGTTGTATTATACGAGTATTTCTTTTAACCTAGGAGATAAATTTTTGAAATTCCAATTCACCCTCCTCTTGGGAATACACCAATTCTAACATATCCTTCATCAGAGCCCTCTTCCCTCTTTTGATTCAATTGTTGGTTAACTAATGACAAAGAAAGTGCGTCTCAAGTCACATGTGGGTAAAGGTCTTCTCCCAGTTCCTACTAAGACTATTTTGGATGTCTTATCTAAGTAATCTTCCAATGGTCAAAATCGACGTCAGAAAGTTGTCATTGCTAAGTGTAGTTTTTGCAAGCAAAAGGGTCATTGGAAAGCACAAAGTTTATTATTATTAAGGGACAACAACAGGCTTCGAAGCCTAGGCATTATCATATTGCAACCACTACATCATCAGAAGAGTTGTCTCCCATCGTGCCTACACTATCTATTATTGCAGACCAGTTGTATAAGCTTCTTTCTACATCAAAGTCTAATACCTTATTTGTTTCTCCCTCCATAGGTTTTTCCTCCTTATCCACTTTAGGTATATCCTTGTCCACGTGGATATTTGATTCAGGTGCTACTCATTATATGTCAAATGACATCTCTATATTTACATCAATATCTTTTACCTTGACACCATCATCTATTTTGGTTGCCAATGGTACCCCAATGTCATTGGTAGATCATTTCATCTTGTTTGTGTCTTGATTATGTGTCAAAGTTGCAAAATTAAGTATTTAAATGCATTAATTAAGTGTTGCCATTTTAATTAAATACTTAATTATGTTTAGTATTTTAATCATTGAACTCATTTGATAACATTAAGATACTTATCTTATTTTTGCCACAAATTTACGAATATTTATGTTTAATTAATGTAGGATAATTTTCGGAAGTTAAGGGAGACACAAAAATGCATTGAAGCCAGGTCATGTGCACCGAATGGAGGCCTGCCATGCATGAACATTAAATACGGCCGCGCCATGCAAGAATACATTTAATGGGCACTTGAGATTTTGAAATGAGATGGTCGTGTACGCAAATAAGAATTGTGCATGGGCCATGAATTACATGCAAATTAAATGAAGATGGGTCGAATACTTTTTAGAAGAGAGTCTCATGCGTAAGCTGGAGCCATGAAGAGAGGTTGTGTGGAGTTGAGTACGTGCATGGGCCATGCACGTAAGGTCCATGCGTGAAGAAGCCATGCGTAAGATTAGAGGGTTGTGTACAAGCATTCAAAGAAGAGGAGCTGGGTCATGCGAGCTGGGCTTCATGAACCTGGGAACTTCCATGTGACAAGACCACGTGAACCGGTAGCTGGGTCTTGGCCATGTGTTGGCTCATGGGTTGCTAACAAAGGAGAGTAGGGTTGGAAAAAAAAAGTAGACTAGGGTTTTAGTAGGGTTGCTTTTAAGTGTGCTTTGGAGGGTTTTATTAGTTAGGCTTTTGGAGGGTAGGAGGGAGGTTTTTTTCTTTGGGGGGGGGGGGTGCCGCATAGAGAAGGCAGAGAGCAACTGGGGGCTGTTGTGTGCGCAGGAGGACTCCTCCACCCCTCACGACTATCACTCACTCTCTCTCTCTCTCTCTCTCTCTCTAATCTTGTGTTAATTTAATATTTGTTTTGAGTATTTTATTGTTGAGTTTACTTTGCTACTTTTATTTAAAGTTATTGTTGGATTTAAATGTTTGTTTAAGTAGTGTGTCATAGTTATTTTATTGTTGAAGAATCCTTTTTTTATTAGCTTAATTTTTGTTTTAGTTCTCTCACTCTCTCTCTTGTTCTCTTGTCTCTTTAATTAATTAGCTTGTTTAAATTTCAATGTCATTTTAATATTTAGTGGAACTTATCATTACTGGTTTAATTTTCATTTGAGCTCATTTTTAATGTGGATTGATTAAGTTCAAGACTTTGTTTAAATTAGTTTATTTTTGCTTAAGACCTTGGTTAAATGTAGTTTATTTGTTTTAAGACTTTATTTACGTTGAGCTTATTTTTGTTTAGGACTTTGTTTAGGTGTAGTTTATTTTCATTTAGGCCCTTGTTTAAGTTCTTCGAATTGTTGAATATGTTGACTTGTTGAGTTCGATCTCAGTTTTGATGTTGACAAACACAAGTATCTCATGTGTGTGCCTAGTGTTTTGAACATGTTTACAATTCAAAATGTACACACAGAAGACGAAGATGGAAGCTAGAAAGGACTTAAAGCTCACATCATACTGGTGTATTCCATGAAGAGAAGAGCAAAGAAGAAAGAAGACATTTGTTTATTTCAGTTGTAATTGCATTTGATTTTCATACTTTGGTTTGTAATAATGCATGCATTTGCATGATATGAATTAATGCTCAGATAGGCCATAGATAGACCTCAGGGCAGACTTCAGTTGACTGATGTTGGGTTTTTAAGCTTAATTAAAAGCCTCGGGCGACCGATCGATTTATGTGTTGTAGCCCTCAGTCGACTGAACACACCATTGGCCAAAAAGTCAAATAGTTAACTAAAGCCTTGGGTGACCGAACCAAAAAATGAATGTAACTTCCACAGTCAATCAAACCCTGGTCATTGACTTTTCCACTGTCCCGAGGCGACCAAACTTGTAGTTCAAAAAGGCCCTGGCGATCGAACCTTATGAACCGGTAGACTGAACCATGCATCAGGCGCCTAAACCTATGAAGGTTTAGGAAATCGCCTTAACTTTAGCCAATTGGACTCACCCACAGTCACCCGAACCCAATACAGGTTTTGTGTCTATTCGGGCGATAGGCCCTAAGGACTGGACGACTGAACCTTTCAGGTTGGGTTATTTTTTCAACCATAAACATGCTTAATTTTTAATTAAATATTTTTAAAAATACCGAATGTGTCCCTAACGGTCATATTTTCTTGAAAAATCTATATATATACCCCCTCATTACTCCAAATTAGCAACTTTGATTAACAAATATTTTCTCTCAAAATTTTCACTTAATCAAAGTTCCCCCACACACACTCTTATTTCAAAAATCTCTTTAGGCTTAAATTTTTACACTCTCCAACTCTCTTTATTATTCTTTGGCAAATCTTTCGAAAGAGAGCATCTTTATTTTAAGACATTTATTTTTGCATCCATGCTTTCATAGATAAAGTTTTATATTGCAAAAATCATTTGAAAAACCAAAACCCTAGGTCCTCTGATTATTTTTTGAAAAATATTTTTGGTGTTATGAATGTGAACTTGGACTTGTCTCCTATCATATGCCTTGAGCATTTACTATCCAAGTACCACTTCTCTTTAGAAGAGGTGGAACTAAAGCATACCTACAAAAAGAAATTAAGTGACTTTCTTTGGTACCCAAGTTTTCTTTGGTCCTTTTGGGTTAGTACCAGATTCTTCCTTAACTTTCCAAACCATTTTTTGTTGACTTTATGAGTCCTTTCTCGTTTTGATCATGACAAATCTAAGGTATCTCACTTGTGCATTTAGTGCTTGAATAGATAACCATCTTAGATGGCACATAGAGTCGAGGTATTATCAAAGCCACGAGGAGCTAAAAGACCACTTCATCGAGGATATGGCATGGCTACATGAAGAGCAAAGGATGAAGACATTTCTTTTGTATTATAATTGCATTTATTTTTGGGTCTGTAATAATGCATTCATGCATGATGGGAATGACTGCTCACCAAAGGCCTTACATTGACCTTAGGTCCCCAAACTTTTTATGAAAAATCCCCTAAACTAAAAAGCCATACTTATACCAACAGGGGTGAAACTTTTAAGGACAAAATTAAGGCATACATTGTCTTTTCAAGGACCTCGGTCAATCGATCGATGTGCATTATAAGTGCCTCAGTCAACCGAACCCTCATTGCTGGCCTATTTTTTAAAGACTCGGCCGATTAGCACAAAATGAACATATCTTCCTTAGTCAACTGACCATTGTACTCGGGCCTTTTAACGTACTCAGCCAACTAGCCAAAATGAACTAGTCTCGGTCTTAGTCGATCGAACCTACGAAGGTTTGGAAATTGCTTTTGGTTCAGCTGACCAACCACTTTCTCAATCGACCGAGCCTCTCATAATATTTTGAAAATCACACAGGTCAACTGACAGGGACTTTGGTCAGTCGACCAATCATCGTAGAAAGGCGTGAATTCTTGTGTGGTTAGCTGATCGACGCCTCTGTCGGTTAACTGACCCTCTCAGGTTACCTGATTTTTTATGCGCTAAACATGATTATTTTTGTTATTAAACATTTCTACAATCCCTACCGTGTCCCTAACGACTATAATTTTTGGGGAGTCTATATATACTCCATTCCAAAGCTGGATTAGTACTTTTTGATTAGCAAATATTCTCTCTCAAATTTTTGTTCTATTCCTATAGTATCACTCTCATACAAGCTTATTTTCAAACTCTCTTTTACACATTCATTTACATATTCCTTTAGAAAGAGAGCATAATACTCTCGTTCTTTTGCACATTGATTGCAACTTGAAGCTAGGTTGAGTATTTTTTTTTTTGTGAGCATTACATAGTTGATTTCAAAGCTTATACTCTCCCTCATTCTTGCATTGTTGAAAATCGATTTTTAAAGGGTAAGCTTGAGTTCTTCCCATTATATTTTATTCATAAATATTTGTTGTGAAAAACTCTCCATTGTTTGTGAATCTTTGCATCCTTATTGCAAGATTCAAAGGCTTGAGTTGGCCTAAACAAGGCTTAAGAATCTTATTTTGATGATAACAAATCAAAGGGACTTAAACATATTTGGTTAAGTGATGATGTTTCAGGATTTACGTGATTTTAATAAGAGGTTCAAGTTCTCAAGTGCTTGATGAAGTTCATTAAAAGCTTGGACTCAAAGATAGAAGATCTAATGAAGCTTAAAATCTATTGAAGAATGAAGACAAGATAAACTCAAAGAATGGAAGCAAAAAACATGAAGACTTAGTGTTTTAGAAAGTTAGAATCTTAAGAACTCTCATATAAGTACTTCACAAATCTCAATATAAAATTTTTGAAGCTCTTAGGAATCATTATGAACTTAGAAACCTATTTTTGAAAACGTCAGAAAATGTTTTAAAGACTCAATTAAGTTTTCCAAGATTAAATATTTAAAATCAAAGTTTTTGGAAATTTCTGAAAGTTGTAAGAATAGGTGACTGATAGTGTTTCATCAGTTGACTAACATTTTTATACTGAAAAATTTGAGCAAATAGAATAGAATCAAGTGATTGAACTCTCAAGCTCAAGTGACTAACTCAGTACTGGCTTTTGAAATATATTGAACTGTAAAAGCATAGGCAGCTGACCATTGAGGATCAGATGACTGACACTACACTGACTTTCAAAATTTGTTGTTCTATAAAAGATCAGGCGGTTGGCCCTGATAGTCTCAGTCAACTGACCTTCGTAATTTTCAAATTAAAACAGCGAGGGAAAGTTTCAAAGTTGGATTGCTTGGCCCCCAAATCTCGTGAAAAATTGGGAAACACTAAGAAACTTGGGGAATACGAAAACTTTTTCTATCTATAAATACATGGTAAACATAAAGATCAAAACATACCTACAAGCAGCAATCAATCTAAATTCTTTCTACTCTTCAAAGCAATCTTGCTAATATTTTCACTGAAGTACCTGCTGTGTTCTTGCTAATAAAACCTCATGGTTCTTTAATCTTTCACTAAAATTTTCAATCTAAGAACCATGGTGATATTTACTTGAACTTCATATTTTTATATTGATTATTGATTGAAGTATATTGGTATTTAATTTTACTAATCTGCTCTTGTTGAGGGTTCTTTTTGTACACAAGTTTTTTTTTTTCTCTTGTTATTTTTTGACGATTCAGGGTTGTTGAATTGTTGGTTATTAAGAAAGGGTATTCGTGTTAGAGAGGTGTCTCCACCTGATATGTAGAGGTTGTAACTTGGCCTATAAAGAAGTTGGAAAGGAAAATTCTTATAGCATATGCTTGGGGCAAGGACGTAGGCTGCTGGCCGAACCTTGTAAAAAATTTGGTTTCAAGCTCTTCTCCTTACTCTCTTTAATTTCTTGCAAGAATATTATATGTGTGTATTGTAGAGAGCCAAAAAAATATAGTAATTAAGTAAATAAAATAAAGGAGAGAAAAGGATTTTTCAATAGGGGATTTAGCAAGGTCTCATCAACAAGTGTAGAGTGCTCGTCAACAATCAGGCTTCTTGGGCTTGTCAACGTGGTTGCATGTCTCATCGACGAGACATTACCAAGAGGGCTAATTTCAGGGCCTGAAATTCGTCAATGAGGGGTAAGTGTTCATCAACGAACTCCCTTCATGGACTCGTTGACGAGGTGACGTGTCCCGTCGATGAATCTATGTTTATAAATATGTTAAACTCGGGTTTTCAGTGAAGGAAATTGCATGTAAGGTTTTTTCTCTCTCTAAAAATGTCTCTTCCACCTTCTCTTCAGATTTTTGGCTTCATCCTTCACCGGTTTGACGATCGAAAGCCACGACGCTACTCCTGAGAAGATTCTCTTCAAGTTTGCTGGAGTAGTTTGTTGGTTTGGCCAACTTGGGCACCATCCCAAAATCTGGGTAAGTTGGTTATTCTAAGTTTTTGGTGTTTCTGGACTAAGGAAAATGCTTTAGATTGAATAATACTGAAGTTTTGTTAAGGAAAATGTAATTTCAGGGTGTTGAGCTGGGGAACACATGGGCATAGGTTTGTTTATTTTTGTAGGTTTCTCAATAAGTCAGGTAAGGAGATAAATTAAGTCAGCTTTTTTCATGAAATTATTATTATTATATTGCATTTATTTTTAGGAAAATATGTATGTTATAGAACTATGTTTGGGAATATAGCTGTTAAATAGGGAAATGATTTTAACACATTTTATAAGGAAATATGATTTCAGAATAAATTATGAGTTTATAAGGCTAATTACATTTGTGTGGCATGAGTATAATATTTCCATGAAAATTTTGTTTTATTGAAATATTATGATTTTTTCCAAAATAAACATGTTATATATAGCAGTTTTTAGGAAAACCATAAAAACAATACAAAAACTATGGTTTTAAGAATATTAAGTTAACAAGTGCAAGAATTTCATGTACAAGTATGTCATGTTATGTTGGCGCCGGTATCATGATTTTTATGTTATGATATGACGACATAAAATGTCGTAATTATACATGTTATGTTAAGATTCAAGAAAATATTATCACGTTATGTTTTACTTTGAAATATGAAACTGTTATGTTCAATATCATAAAATGTATTATATGTTATCACAACTCGAATAGCTTAGTTTTGTTTCACGAAGCACAGTACCGTAGCTGTATGTTCACATTTACGTTTATGTTTACGTTAGTGCTTCCACACATCTTATATAGAGTGTGGGAGATGGCAGTCGATGTGACTTTATAGTAGTGTTGTAGTTCCCCTGGTAGTCTGGCACAGGTGGAACAGACCCATCGTACTTACACACCTATGTTTGACTTAGCATGGTCGGCCAAGCCATTGCTAGGTTCAGTATTCGGGCCGCACAACCCTATCATATAGGGGAGAAGGTATGATAATAATTGACTATCTATCTATCCTGGGTAATAATTCAAGTATGTTATGGTTATATAAGATGATTTTTCAGTATAGGAATTTAGTACGTTAAATTATGTTATATTAAATCATGTTTTATAAAATTATGATACAATTGTTTATACCAGATATGAATTACGTACTGTTTATATGTATATCACGAAAAATACTCATGTTGCCACATACTGATATTAGTTTATCTCCTTACTGAGAGGTGTCTTACCCCAGCCATATAGACATTTCAGTAAATCTAGATAGAAGAGTGGACCGAGTTCTGTGGCAGTAGAGATTGGCTGAGCTACCCTATCTGTAGGGTAAATAGTTGAGCTAGGGTCAGATGAATTTTTGTTTGGATGTATGATTATGTATATATGGAAGATTTAGTAAAACTCTGGTATTGTGACTGGTTGGATGGTATGTATGTAATTTATGTTTTCCGCTGCATAGGTATCAGAGGTGTATGATAGGTATTTACTCGGTACCCATGGGTCCAAGTTGATCATGATTAGTCTAGTTTATACGCAAGTTTACAGGGTTATTATGTATGTTGTTATATAAAAAAATATGGTAAAATAGGCAAGTTGTTACAGTTTGGTATCAGAGCTTAGGTTGCTAGGTTCTGTGGACTCTATAATGCAGCAAAAACAATACCAGAGTATAGGAAAAGGGATTTGAGATTTTTTCCTGCAGTTTGGAGGTAAGACTTCCGTGTGGTTTTTGTGTCTTTCCTGGGATGACGATTTCTGTAAAGCCATAATAAACTATTACCAGCTTGTGTTTCTAAAATGTAGGATTGAATTTTAAATTAGGATAAGAATGTCAAGATAGAGGGAAAATATGAGATTTTGGTTAAATACGTAAATTATAGTGATAGGGTCCCTAAGTCATGTTTATTGTATTTTCAGGATGGACCCTGGTGGTGGCAGCGCTTATGCCAGCGGTAGCGAGGGTGCAAGGCCTTCGGGTGCAAATAGTGCTGATTTAGATACGATACTACGTAGTGTAGCTTATCAGGTCATGGTTGAGATCGTACAGAGCTCCAGGGAGTAGGGAGGCTCCTCCGCAGGCCATGGGTGTATGATAGAGAAATTCACCAAGATGAACCCTTCGAAATTTTCAAGATGAGCTGATCCTACAGTCGCCGAGAATTGGATGTAGGAAATAGAGAAAGTATTGGTAGTGTTGCAGTGCACGGAGGAGCAGAGGGTCTTATTTGCCACCTATAAATCGATAGGAGAGGTTGAATGATGGTGGGCTGTGGTAAAACTATTGGAGGAACAGAGGGCGGTGCCTATAGTTATGACTTGGTGTCGTTTTAAAGATTTGTTCTTTGACAGATACTTTCCGACCACTATTAAGGAGGCTAAAGTGGGGGAGTTCTTGAACTTGAAGCAGCGATGATAGACAATTAAGTAGTACGCGGCAAGGTTTATAGTGTTGTCCTGCTTCGCCCTGTACATCATACCCGATGAGGCAAAGAAGGCGAGGCAGTTTGAATGAGGTTTGATGCGAGAAATATAAAAATAGGTAGTGGTGTTGAAAATGCAGGAATTTTCTGAATTGGTAGACAGAGCAGCTATGGCTAAGGCCGGTGAGCGGATGGGTGTAGAGGAGTAGGGACAAAAGAAGAGGTCCATGCCTTCAGGTTCTCAAGCAGGCTCTAGTCAGAGCCGGTGGAGGAGAGGTAATTATGGTAGGGGATAGAGACAGGAGACGAGAGTTCATGAAATTCAGGGTATGCAGATCTACCCAGTTTGTCAGACGTGTGGAAAGAGACACTTGGGAGAGTGTCGAGCAGGGAGAGGTGTCTACTATCGCTGCGGAGTACCGGGACATTTAGTACGAGAGTTCCCTACACCACTTGGTACCGCACCTGCTCCCAAACCGCACCGAGGAGGTTATCAAGTGTCTCATGGAGGCCAGCAGAGGAATGTAGCCACGATAAGGGTTTATACTTTGATGCCGAGAGACACAGAGGTTGCAGATGACATCGTGACAGGTACCTTTACTACTTTATCATATCAAGCTATTGTTTTGTTTATTATAGATGCCACCCACTTCTTTGTGTCTATGAGATATGTTAAATTGTTTGGTGTTGAGACACAATTATTAGATGTTGAATTATCAGTAGCGACACTGATAGGGTTAGTGGTGAGGTGTTGTAGGGTGCTCATGGGCTACCTAGTAGAAATTCAAGGGAGAGTATTATCAGCTGACCTAATTGTGCTTATTATGCATGGATTTGATGTAATATTGGGTATGGACTGGTTGGCTACTAACCGTGCGAGTATCGACTATCATCTGAAATAGGTGATTTTCAGACCACCAGGAAAGCGAGAATTCAGATTTGTGGGCTCGTGAGTGCAATCTCCACTTCAGTTAGTGTTAGCCATGTAGGCGAGAAGACTACTTTTGGACGGATGTCAGAAGTTTATGGCTTATGTAAAGGAGGTGATGGAAAATGAATTGAAGTTCATTAATACACTAGTGGTTAAGGAGTTTCCAGACGTTTTTCTAGAAGAACTACCTGGGTTGCCTCCCGACTGTGGGATAGATTATAATATAGACTTACTTCTAGGGATAGCACCAATCTCTAAAGCTCCTTACCGAATGGCTCCAAAAAAATTGGGAGAATTAGAGGATTAGTTGCAGCATTTATTGAATAAAGGGTTTATCAAACCTAGTGTTTTGCCCTGGGGAGCTCCATTGTTATTTGCGAAAAAGAAGGACTGGTATATGAGGATGTGCATAGATTACAGGGAAACAAACAAAGTAACAATTAAGAACAAGTATCCTCTACCCCGTATAGAAGACTTCTTTGATTAACTTCCGGGTACACGGGTTTATTCCAAGATCGACCTCAAGTCAGGTTATCACCAGGTGAAAGTTAAAACTAAAGACATCTCAAAGACAACTTTCATGACCAGGTATGGGCATTATGAATTTCTAGTTATACCCTTAGGTCTAACGAATGCTCCTACCATATAGATGGATTTGATGAATAGAATCTTTCACCAGTATTTAGACCAGTTTGTTGTGGTTTTCGTTGATTACATACTGGTATACTCGAGGAGTTTTGAGGAGCATAAGATGCACCTAAGGCTAGTACTTCAGATACTCAGGGAAAAGAGATTGTATGTGAAGTTTAGTAAATATGAATTCTAGTTAGAGAAAGTTTCTTTTCTGGGATATGTTACATCAGGAGATGGAATCTTAGTAGATCCCAGCAAGATAGAGGTTGTGGTGAATTAGGCTAGGCCGAGGAACGTTCCAGAAATGAGGAGTTTCTTGGGATTGGTGGGATATTACCGTCAATTTGTAGAAGGATTCTCAGCATTGTCATGGCCTTTGACGCGACTAATCAGAAAGAATGTCAGGTTTGAATGGGACGACAATTGTGAGTAGAGCTTCTAGGAATTGAAATAGAGGCTTGTCACAACACCAGTATTAACTATTCCATCGAGAGGTGATGGTTACATGATCTATTATGATGCATCTTTGAGGGGGCTCAGATATGTATTGATGCAGCAGGGTAGAGTAGTAGAATATGCCTCTATACAATTGAAAGAATATGAAAAGAATTATCCCACTCATGACCTCGAATTGGCTACAGTGGTTCATGCATTGATGATTTTGGAGGCATTATCTGTATGGAGAGAGATGTGAAACATTTTTAGACAATAAAAGTTTAATGTACTTCTTCACATAGAAGGAGTTGAACATGCTACAAAGAAGATGGTTAGAGCTCATAAAGAATTATAACTGCACCATCAATTACCATCCAGGTAAAGCAAATGTGGTGGCTGATGCACCGAGCCAAAAGTCCATGATAGTAGTATTTTCAGCTGTAGAAACTCAGTGCCCAATCTAGATGGACTTGGAGAGGTTTGGCATGGAGATAGTGAAGAGTGATCACCAAGCATTTATTGCTAACCTGGTGGTGCAACCTACTATACAGGAAATAATTAAAGCTGCTCAAAGGGATGACATAGAATTAACAGAGCTTATAGCTAAAGTGCAGGACAGACATGGAGAGGAGTTTAGTAATTCTGATGATGGAGCTCTGAAGTTTTATATCAGGCTGTGCGTGCTTGCAGATGTGGATATTAGAAGGACGATCCTTAAGGAGGCTCACAGATCCTTATACACAGTTCATCCGAGTAGCACTAAAATGTATAAGGATCCGTGAGAATATTTCTAATGGAGCGGCATGAAGAGAGAGATTGTTGAATTTGTGCGGTAGTGTTTGATGTGCTAGCAGGTAAAGGCTGAGCACCCGAGGCTGGCGGGCTAGCCACAACCACTTTCCGAGATCGGAACTGGGATCACATTTCTATGGATTTCGTGACAAGTTTACCGCCAGTGTAGTAGGGACAAAATGCTATTTGGGTGGTCATAGATCGACTAACAAAGATCACTCACTTTATCCCTATCAAAGTCAACTACTTCATGGACAAACTAGCATAATTGTATATTTAAGAGATAGTACAATCATATGGTGTGCCAGTGTCTATAATATCATACCGAGACCCACATTTCACGTCACGATTTTGGAGGAGTTTGTAGGAGGCTCCGGGGTTCCAGTTATCATTCTACATGACGTTTCATCCTCAGACAGATGGGCAGTTAGAGAGGATGATTCAGATATTAAAATATATGCTACAGGCATGCGTCCTGGATTTTGGGGGTAGTTGGACTTAGTATCTGCCACTGGTAGAGTTTGCATACAATAAAACTATTAGACCAGCATCGACAGGGCACCTTATGATGACGTTATATGGTAGGAGATGTTGTTCTCCTCTATACTAGGATGAGATAGGTGAGAGGTGAGTTTTAGGACCAGAAATAGTGTAGGAAGCATACGATAAAGTTCGGCTTATTAGAGATAGAATTAGTGCAGCTTAGAGTCAGTAGAAAAGCTACACTGATAATTGCCACCAGAAGTTAGAATTCAAAGTGGGAGACCATGTATTTCTAAAAATAACGCCACTGAAAGGTACTATGAGGTTTGGGAGGAAAGGTACGATGAGCCCTAGGTTTATTGACCCTTTTGAGATACTTAAGAGGATGAGGTCAGTTGCCTACCGGCTAGCTTTACCACCAGTTTTATCCATAATACACGACATATTTCACGTTTATATGCTAAGGAAATACATCCTAGAACCCTCCCACGTGATTAGTTATATAGAGGTAGAGCTTAGAGAATCACTAGCTTATGAGAAGGTACTAGTGCAGATCATAGACAGGAAAGAGCAAGAATTGCGTAATAAGAGAATTCCATTAGTAAAAGTCCCATGGAGGAATCATGAAGTGGAAGAAGCTTCTTGGGAGCTTGAGGAAGAAATACGAAGGAAATACCCGAACTTGTTCAGTGGGGACCAACAATAGATAGAGGGAAAAAACAGTAATAATTCAAGTAATGTAGATAAGGTTTAAGTTATTTTATGCTAAGCAGGATAATGTATGTATAAGTGTTATTGTAGGTTATAAGATAGGTAATGTTTTGGTTTTGGGAGAATTTTTATTTATGTATATGTAATCTCTGAGAACCCTGATGTAACCCCGGTATTCCTCTACTACAAGTGAGGGTCAGTAATAAAATAAGTAGTTCATTTTCCTCAAAGGATGGTGTTCAATACAAATAGTAAATTTTGAGGATGAAATTTTATAAGGGGAGGGGGGGGGGGGGGGGAATGTAGAGACCCGAAGAATTATAGTAATTAAGTAAATAAAATAAAATAGGGAATAGGTTTTTTCAAAAGGGGATTCAACAAGGTCTCGTCGACGAGTGTAGAGTGCTCATCGACGTGGACGCATGTATCGTCGATGAGATATTATCGTGAGGGCTGATTTCAGGGCCTGAAATTTGTCAACGAGGGGTAAGTGTTCATCGATGAACTCCCATCATGGAGTCGTTAACGAGGTGACATGTCTCGTCGACAAATTCGTGTTTTAAAAATATGTCAAACTCGGGTTTTCAGCGAAGGAAATTGCATGCAAGGTTTTCTTTCTCTCTAAAAATGTGTCTCCCACCTTCTTTCTAGATTTTTGGTTTCGTCCTATGCCGGTTCGATGATCGGAAACCGCCATGCTACTCTTGTTTATATGTATATCACAAAAAGTACTCATGTTGTCACACACTCATATTAGTTTTATCTCCCTTATTGAAAGGTGTCTCACCCTAGCCATTCAAACATTTCAGGAAATCCAGATAGAAGGGCAGACCGAGTTCCTTGACAGTAGAGATTGGCCGAGCTACCGTGTTTGTAGGGTAAGTAGATAAGCTAGGGTTAGATGGATTTTTAGGATATGACCCTAGGATACTTTTTGGTCTTTTTAGGATGTATGATTGTATATATATATATATGGAAGATTTAGTAGAATTCTGGTATTGTGACTGGTTGGATGGTATGTATATAATTTATGTTTTTCACTACATAGGTATCAGAGATATATGACAGGTATTTACGCGGTACCCACGGGTCCAGGTTGATCATGATTAGTCTAGTTTATAAGCAGGTTTATAGGTATATATGTTGTTATATAAAAAAATATATTGTAAAATAGGTAGGTCGTTACAGTTTGGTATAAAAGCCTAGGTTACTAGGTTTTGTAGACTTTAGAGTGCAGCGAAAACAATACCAGAGTATAGGAAAAGGGATTTGAGGTTTTGTTCTACAGTTTGGAGGCAGGACTTCCGTGGTGGTTTCTGTGTCTTTCCTGGGGTGACGATTTCAGGAAAGCCATAGTAAACTAATGCCGAGTTGTGTTTCTAAAATGTTAGACTGAATTTTAGATTAGGATAAGATTGTCAAGATAGAAGGAAAATATGAGACTTTGGTTAAATACGTAAATTATAAGGATAGGGTCCCTAAGTCATGTTTATTGTCTTTTCAGGATGGACCCTGGTGGTGGCAACACTCATGCGAGCGGCAGCGAGGGTACAGGGCACTTGGGTGCAGGCGGGGCTGATTCAGATGCAATACTTTGCAGTGTAGCTCAGAAGGTCATGGCCGAGATCTCACAGAGCTCCAGGGAGCAAGGAGGCCCATTCGCAGGCCATGGGTGTACGATAGAGAAATTCACCTAGATAAACCCTGTGGAATTTTCAGGAGGAGCTGATCCTGCAGTCGCCAAAAACTAGATGCAGGAAATAGAGAAAGTATTGGTAGGATTGCAGTGCACGGAGGAGCAGAGCTTCTTATTTGGAACCTTTAAACTGACTGGAGAGGCTAGAAGATGGTGGACTGCGGTAAAACTATTAGAGGAACAGAGGGCGGTGCCTATAGTTATGGCCTAGTGTCGTTTTAAAGATTTGTTCTTTGACAGATACTTTTAGGCCACTATCAAGGAGGTTAAAGTGGAGGTGTTCATGAACTTGAAGCAGGGACAACATAGAGTTTAGTAGTACGCGGTGAGGTTTATAGAGTTGTCCTACTTCACCCTGTATGTCATACCTGACAAGCACTTAGTGAATCGTCTTACTGGTGAGCTTGAGGTGGGGATGTAAGCACTATTGGCTGAACCCCAATAAAAACTCTTGTGTCACTCTTTCCTTATACTTTTTACTTTACTGCATTTGCTTCCTTGTCTGACCTTTTGATATTATTGCTTATTAATTTGAGTATTAAATTGTGTTTGATTAGGAAATACTAGAATTTTAATACTAGTGCAAATTATTCAATTACCCATATATCTGCTGATTTAATTTATTGTTTGGACAGACCCTAGGTTGTGAAATACTGTTGTAGCACATTTGACCTAGATTTTTAAAATATCCAATTCATTCTCCCTCTTGGGATTACACCAAAAATTACATTTTTTTTTTTCTAAAATTTCTCTTTTTAAGTAGGCAATCAAATTTAATATGACCCTTCTTTTTACATAAATAATAAGTAGTATGAGCATAAGCATTACTTGAAGAGGTACTAGTATAAAACTTTGATTCCTTCATAAAGTAGCCCATGTAAAGACTTTTCTTTCCCTTGTTTTCTTTACCATTATAGCCAATACATTCTTTATCTAAAGTCATCTTTTGAGCATCGACCAATTTTTCAAAGTTTTCTTTTCCACTTGTAAATTTGTAAATGATTCTTGAGTAGTCTTCCACTTTTCTTTCCAAGCTAGTAATCTTTAAATCCTTTTCCTTTTTAGAAGTAGCATGAGATTCTTTTAAATTTTCTAATTCTTTTGCCAAACTTTCATTCTCATTTTTCAAAATGATATTCCTTTTAGACATTCTTACAAGACTCTTATGCACCTTAAACAATTCTTTTTGCAATTGTTTATAAGATGGCAAGCTATCATCACAAGATTCATTACAAGAATCAATAACTGAGTTAGAAGGAGAGAAATGTACCTCCTCATTGTTTAATGCCATCAAGCAAAAAATTGCAACTTCTTGATCATATGAGTCACTTTCCAAACTACTTGAGCTCCAATCATCCCAAGTGGTAGCCTTCATTGTCTTCTTCTTTTTCTTCTTGGAATCCTTTTTGAGTAGAAAGCACTCCGGTTTGATGTGGCCAATCTTCTTGATATTGTAGCAAGTAGGAGATTCTACTTTTAACTCTTTCTTACTTAAGTCTCCTCTATCCATCCTTGAGCCGCAGAACTTTCTAGTAAATCTCTTGTTCTTCTTGAAGAACTTTACAAGCCTTTTAGTGATGAGAGCTACATCATCATCATCATCTATGTCTTCATCGTCCTCATCACTAAAAGTTTATTTAAAGTCTAAGCTTTTTGAAAGAGTGTTGATTGTGCTGCAAATTGAGAAATCAAATCCATTAACCACGGGGCTTACATAAATTCACAAGGCTGCAAACAAGCAAAAATCTTGAAATCTTGTAAAAGTTGAGAATTTGCATGAAGTTGCATATTATATCTTAAGTTGGTATCTTTGGTTGTTTAATTTAAAGTTGTTGATTGATTGTTGATTGGTTGATTAAGTTTTGTTTAATTGTATGGTTGTGGATTGAATAAAGAACTAAATTTTTGTGTGATTGTTAAATCAACAAGAAGTTAAGAATTCATTGAAAGAATTAAAAGAAAATTTTAATAATCCAATTCACCCCCCTTCTTGGGACTACACCTCAACTTTCAAAAGGGTAGAGAGTGAGACCGAGATTTTTTATGAGGTTTAGCTTATCCCCCAGCCTACGTGCTCACCTTAGGCAAGACCAGCTAAGAATTCCACTAATACGTTCCTTTGCGGATGGAACAAACTATTTACAACCCTCCTTTAGGGTGGAGCCTCCTCTCCAAGCGATACCCCACGCTCGGTTACAACGATCCAATCACCTAAACCATCAAGAAATAAGAAACAAGAAATAAATTGTTTTTTGTACAAAGAATGCTCTCAGATAGAGGTGATTAGTACAATTGAAACACTAATATACTTCCATAACAAATACCAAAAGAAATTGAATTGAAGCTCAAGAACAAATTCACCGGATTACTTCTTTAGACAAGAATCAACAATTCAAATGTTTAGAGCTTAAAGAAGAATGATTAGCACTTCAGAACAAATCAACAATTCAGATTGAAAGAGTTAGCAAGAGAGCTTTGAGAGAGCAAGAGAGCTTTTAGCTTGAGAGAAGATTTTTCAATGTCTCGTGTATTTTTTATTAGTGAAAACATATATTTATAGACTCAAAAAGGTTGATTCATATTGCCCAAGTTTACTTAGAGTGTTTCCCAAGTTTTTACAAAATTTGGGGCACAAGAAACTTAAATTTGAATTTTAAAACTTTTAAAAAATATAGCTATTAACAGTGCTTAGGCGCTTGAGGTCTCGGGGCCAGTCACCTGAGATTCCTTAAAATTGTGAAATTTTTAACTGAAAATAGGGTCAGGCGCCTGAGCCTACACTGCCTCTTCAGAAGTTCTCCAGGAAAATCTTTAGGTGCCTGAGCTTATTCATGAGTGACCTGAACAAACAAAAATTCTGTTTTTCTGTTCATTTTTCAAAAACACTTAGCTCTCTTACTTTGTTACTTAAAATGAACATCTTTCGGGGTTTTTAAAACAAGGTCTCTAAGTGCATGACAACCCCTAATGAGCTTCAAAACATTTCCACATGATATTTAGCATGAAGTGCTTACTTGAGATTGAGTGAACTTTAGGTTTCCACATGCCTTGATCATTTTGGGTCCATTTGAGCTTCCTTTGAATCACTTTGAAGATAAGTGTGACTTTATAGTACTTAGTGATCTTGAACTTGCATTTCTTTGGATCATTTGAACTTTGTCAATTAAGCATTCCTGAAACATCATCACTTAACAACAATATGTTAAATCAACCTTCATTTGTTATCATCAAAACGAGATTTGAAAGCCATGTTAGGCCAACAATATTCCCCTTTTTTATGATGACAAATAAGGAGCAAAGATGAGAGAACCTTTGAAAAGGCTCCCCTTTACAATAAGCATGCCTTTTTAACAAATATGAAAAATGATGATTTAAAAGTAAGTTCAAAAGAAGAAGTAACAATCAAAATTCACAATCAAAAGTACATTGCATTATAGCTCATGTCATCATATATAATTATAGTCATGTTCTTATTATGTTCATTTTCATGTTTGCTTTTACCCCATGTTATATGCAAAGATTTTATATGCTTTACATACTTTCTACATATTTGCCATGTTCTTATTGTTTATGTTTACTTCATCATATTTGCTCAATATATCTGCCCCTTTGACATCAATCAAAAAGAAAATGAGGGGCATAGGTACAAAGAGTTTTAGCACATTAAGAGCAAAGTCATATTACACAAAAGCATATGTAATGTAATTACAAGCCAAACTGAAAACAAAAAAAAAACAAAGCAACAGAAGACAAAGGTAATAAATAAAAAGTGCTTAATACAACACAACGTGATAAACAAATAAGTTATTAGCATCATCATCACCTTCCTCACTTCCTTCCTCAGAATCTTTATTATCACTCTGAGGAGTAGAGCTAGTGTCCATAGGATCAACACCACGAGAGGAGCTAGCCTAATACTTCTCAATGTGAGTTAGGCGTTGATCAAGTGACGAACATGTAGTGTGAAGTGAAGATACATCCTCCTGAAGAGTTTGAAGTGTGTATCTCATGTCTCTACCGAAGGTGGAGAATTCATGATGAAAGGGAATGAACCAAGAAGGCGTATCTGCAGGAGGTCCTTGGTCTTGAGCTGGAGGAGAAGGAGGAGGTATAGGTGCTGGCCTCTAAGGTCTTCCTCCTTTCAAGAACCATCCTTGATCGTGTTTTTCATAGTCCATTTGCTTGAGGGTTGTGGAGGTGAAGAGGTCGTATCGAGTACGTTTGATGAACAACTCAGAAGATGTGGTAATATCAAGCTGAGCAAAAATAAGGTTCAACACACCGCCATATTAAAGAGTTACACGAGTGGCTTCCAACTTGGCCCACATCCATTTCAAAATGATGCTAGAAAGATCAAGCTTCTTCCCCTTTAGTAAACACCATTAAACAAAGCAATCAACATAGGAAAGATGATCATATGAGCCAGCCTTGGGTAGGATGTTGTTGGAGATGATTTTGTGAAGTATTTGGGTCTAGAGGTTCAATTGTTTATACATAGGAGGATGGCCAAAATAAACGAGTTCATTGACCATAATTAGAGGCAAAAATTCTTCGGGTGTGAAGCCTTGCTCAAGAATCCAAGTTTGATAAAAGGCAAGACAGTCGAATTAACCCGGGGTGATATGCAAAATGGGAGCTAAGATTTGAGGAGTCAAAACAATTTTCTTGCCTTTAACCTTAGTGGTTAGAACATTTTTGCCATGGATCATGTTTGCATACAAAATTTAGACTAGGTTGGGGTACATTCCTGTGGCTTGATAAACCACAAAATTTTTCCAATTGATATTCCTAAACATAGGCAATATTTTAGGAAATTTGGAATCGAAGAAGGTGGTTGTTGACTCTACGAGTCCAATCTGATTTTGATAATGACAAATCACTTGGTATTTTATCTGTGCATTGAGTTTGTGAATAAGAACTATATTAATCATGCATGGAAGGATAGTGAGTCATGGAAGCCTTAAAGTAAAGCATACATATTTTGGCAAGATCCATGGAACTCAAAGAGTATGAGAATCAAGATGCAAGCGGAAAAGTTCAAGAATGTCATGGGAATGGGTACTTAGAACTCATGTATTTATATTTTCGTATGATTTAATTTGAGGCTCAACATATGCCCTATAATGACTTTAGGACTCATGCATTTCATGACCATGATTGGGGGACATTCATGGACTTAGAAATAATGTTAAAACCTTGGAAAATGTTTTTATAAAAGAGCCAAGAAATAGAGTAAAGCAGATTTTTAAATTAGAAAGGAAAAATTCAGAAAATGGCACTTTAGTAGCTTGAACTCAACCTCAGTCGCCTGAAGAATTTCTTCAAGAGCCTGAAGATTAAGTTCGGTAGCCTAAAGAATTAATGGGAAACACAGAATCTGGCCAAGGAACGTCGGTCGCCTGAACCTGGAACTTCAGGCACCTGAACTTGCCACTTCAGGAGCCCGAACCTCACTTTAGGTGCTTGACTCTTTATTCCATGTTAATTTTTCAAAGCCTTAAGGGACTTTGGTCACCTGGGCTTCGACCTCAGTCGCCTGAACTTGTGGGAAAACTTAAAAATCTTAAGAGACTTTGGTCACGTGGGCTTCGACCTCAGTCACCTGAACTTGTGGGAAAACTTAAAAATCTGATTTTTATTAAAAGGACTCGCGAGATATTTCGTTGATCCAACGGTTGAGATCAATTCTAAGGGTAATACACTATATATATTGAATATCTGAACCCTAGTACGTATGCAAAAGAAATCCAAAATGAAAAGAGAAGAGAAGAGAACTTTGTTTGAATGAGAATTGAGAAATCTGAGCGTAAAGCTATACGATTGCCTGCACTCTAGCTTATATTCATCAAAGCTTAGACAAATCTACTCTGGAAATCAAAAGGGGTTTCATTTACACAAATTTATTTCTTCTTGGTATTGAGGTTTGGTTGATTCATTTAGTTTTTCCAAGAGATTCTCATATCAACATCTGTTATTGAATATCTTTAAAGAAGTTTGATATTGAGTTTTTTTTCATATTCATATAAAGATTGTTTTTGACAAGTTGAATACTTGAGAAAGTTTTTATTTGGCCATTGTTTAAAGAGTATTCATTCAAGTGTGTTCAAAGTTAAAGACGTGATATTTTGGTTACTTCTAAACTAGTTGAGTAGATATCTTAAGAAGTGCATAACTATATCTATACATATTGAAGGATAGTTCCTGAAAATCATCTATTAAGTTTTTGACAAAGTGTGTGTCAAATCTTTACAATCTTCAAAGTTATTTTTGTATTCAAAGATTTAAACTAAGTTCTCCAAAGTAGTGATTTATATAAATATTTTTGGGAAATTTGATAAAAAGAATTTTGTGTGTGGAAGCATATCATACATAAACGATTGTATCATTTAATACATTATGAGCTTCAAGTTTAATCATACGTTAATGTATTAGGAATTTGAATTGTACTCACTAACTTTTGTTGGAAGCAATTTTGAGTGTTTTACAGATTCATTGTATTCACGATTCGGCTTGTGAACCAGGGTTTGAGCAGAGAGGTGTATCTCTTGTAAGCAGCGGAGTAGGAGGGAGCTGTACCTCTTATAAGCAGCAACTTATAAGGGAAGCTCCGTCCCAATTTAAGGAGGAAGGATTTTAGTGAAATCCTTGAGTAGGTTACTTAAGGCGAGGATGTAGGCCGAGTTGGCTGAATCTCGTAAAAAATTGCGTTTGTCCTCTTTCTTCCCTTAACTCTTTATTTTTCGTATTGCATGTGTATGTTGAATAACTCTACACACATTTAATTGGGTAAAAACAATGTATTGATAAAATCAAATTTATGTTAGTTATAAATCCCAGCAATTGATTTTGTAAATATACAAATAGGGATTTAGTGGTAAATAGGTTCAAAGAATTTTAAAATACCCAATTCACCCCCCTCTTAGGATTACACCTTAATCAATAGTGGTGTTGATCACCTTACCAATAATTGGGTTTGTAGAACATAGAGTATAACGATAACGAAGCTTTGATTAGGGAGTGAGGAGCCATTGCTTGAAGTTGTTATCTTCCCTTCGAGAAGAAGATCCTCGGTTGTTGTCGTCTTGGTGCGAAGCATCTTGGTTTTTTGAAGGATGGAGGAATTCAGCCAAAAGTAACCCAAGAATCCGAGGGAAAGAGTGTAGGAGAAGGATATTGGAGCTTTGATTCAAGGGATTTTGAGTGAGGAAGCAACGGAAACCAAAGGTTAGAGCTTCGGGTGAGTGATTAAGGAGGAGTTAGTAGCTTGAAGTTAGGGTTTTTGCACTTAAAATATATATATTCCACAGCTTTAGGGACCTAAAGATTAAGTCAAGTCGCCTAAAGATTTATAGAACTTAAATCTCAATAGGTAGTAGCACCTCAGTTGCCTGAGGTATGATGGCTCAGGCGCCTGAGCCTAAAAAACACTCAGTGTAGGCACTTGAACTTCCAAGCTCAGTTGCCTAAAGTCCTCAAAATTTTAACAGTCTTTTTATACTTATCATGAAACCTTCATAAATCACTTCCCTACTATGTAACAACCCAAGTTCTCTTCTAATGGATATGAATCTTTCTTCGGGAAGAAGTTTTGTGAAGATATCCGCCCATTGGTCATCTGTATTTATAAATTCAAGAAGGATATCTTCTTTTTGAACATGATCTCTAAGAAAGTGGTGTCTTATGTCAATGTGTTTAGTTCTTGAGTGTGATATTGATTTTTCAGAGATGTTTATTGCACTTGTGTTATCACACTTAATTGGTATGGTGGAATATTCTAAATTATAGTCCTTTAATTGTTATTTCATATACAAGGTTTGGGCACAACAACTCCCAGCTACTACATATTCAGCTTTAGCTGTGGATAAGGTTACGAAGTTTTGTTTCTTAGAAAACCAAGACACTAGGGATCGTCCTAGAAAATGACAAGTCCCACTTGTACTTTTTCTATCTAGCTTACACCTTGCATAATCGACATCCAAATAACTAATCATTTTGAATCCGGTGTCCTTAGGATACCAAAGTCCTAAATCGATTGTACCTATTAAGTACCTTAGGATTCTTTTAACGACTATTTGGGTTGATTCTTTAGGTACTGATTGAAATCGTGCACACGTGCATACACTAAACATTATATTGGGTCTAGTAGTTGTTAGGTATAGAAAACTTCCTATCATACCTCTATAATATTTCATATCTACCGGTTTCCCTTTTTCATCTTTATCAAGGCTCATGAAAGTGCTCATGGGGGTACCTGTGGGTTTACTACTTTCCATATCAAATTTCTTAAGCATATCTTTTATATATTTGGATTGACTTATAAAAGTTCCATTTTTTACTTATTTGATTTGTAATCCTGGGAAGTAGTTCAACTCTCCCATCATGTTCATTTCAAATTCTTCTTGCTTACATTTGACAAATTCTTTACATAGATTATCATTAGTTGCACCAAATATAATATCATCTACATAAATTTTGATTATGAGCATGTCTTCTTTCGTAGTTTTGATAAATGAAATACTATCAACCTTTCCTTTAGAAATCTCTTTTTGTAGTAGGAATCCACTAAGTCTTTCATACCAGACCCTAGGGGCTTGTTTCAAACCATATAAAGCCTTAGTTAACTTGTAAACATATTCAGGTTTTTGTATGTCTTCAAAGCTCGGTGGTTGTTCTACATATACCTCTTCATTAATGAAACCATTTAAAAATGCACTTTTTACATCCATTTGATACAATTTAAATTCCTTATGAGATGCATAATCTAAAAGCATTCTAATTGCTTCCATTATAGTTATGGGAGCAAATGTTTCATCATAATCTATTCCTTCTTATTGGTTATATCCTTTAGCTACAAGTCTAGCTTTATTTCTTACTGCTACTCCATTTTCATCCTTTTTATTTCTAAATACCCATTTAGTTCCTATGATTGAATGGTTATTTGGTTTGGGAACTAATTTCCATACTTTACTTCTTTCAAATTGATTTAACTTTTCTTGCATGACAATTATCCATGAGTCATCATTTAGAGCTTCTTCTACATTCTTTGGTTCATCTTGAGATAAGAAAGAATAGTGATTGCATAGATTTTTCAAAGAGGATCTTGAAGTTATACCTCGTGATGGTTCTCCTATTATTTGATCTTTTGGATGATTTCTTACATATTTCCATTCTTTTGGTAATTCAATATTTTCAACAGCATTATTATTTGATTTTTCTTCATTCTCTTCTTCTTTTGCTTCTACTATGTCTAAATCGTCTAGTTTTTGAGTAGTTTGAACTTCTTCAACTTTTATTGGTTTATTGAATGGATTTTCTTCATCAAATGTTACATGAATTGATTCCAAGATTGTAAGTGTTCTTTTATTTTATGTTGTAAAGGCTTTGCTTTTTAATGAATACCCTAAGAATATTCCTTCATCAGCTTTTGTATCAAATTTACCTAGATCATCTTAATCATTTAATGCATAGCATTTACATCCAAAAACAGGGAAGTAAGAGATATTAGGCCTTCTACCTTTACAAAATTCATAGGGATTTTTATTCAAATTTGATCTTATTGAAACTCTATTTATTACATAGTATGCGGTGTTTACCGCTTCACCCCAAAAGTATTTTGGCAGATTATGTTCAGTTAACATTGTTCTTGCAATTTCTTAAAGAGTTCTATTCTTTTTTTCAACAACTCCATTTTGTTGTGGAGTTCTATGTGTTGAAAAATTATGATTAATTCCATATTCATTGCAAAACTTATCAATATCTTTGTTGTTGAATTCTCTTCCTTGATCACTTATTATATTTGAAACATTATATCCTTTTTTATTTTGAAGTTTCTTGCATAGATTTATTAACATATTACAAGCTTCATCCTTGGAGGCTAAAAGCAATACCCAAGTGAACCTAGAGTAGTCATCAACTATCACAAAGGCATATTGCTTACCTCCTATGCTTTGAGTTCTAGTAGGACCAAACAAATCCATATGTATAAGTTCTAAGGGTTTACTAAGAGCTATATGTTTCTTCTTTTTAAACTTGTTTTGATTTGCTTTCCAAGTTAGCAAGCATCACAAATTTTATCTTTTATGAATTTTGTATTTGGTAAACCTTTAACTAAGTTCTTTCTAGATAAGTTTGATAATAGGTTCATGCTTGCATGTCTTAGCCTTCTATGCCAAAGCCAACTAGCTTCATTCATGGCAGCCAAGCAAGTTACATTTTGAGAGATTAAGTTTTCAAAGTTTATACAATATACATTATTTACTCTATAGGCTGTGAATAGAATTTCATGTTTTCTTTGATTTTCAACTATGCATTTATCTTGATTAAAGATTATGTCAAGACCTTTGTCACTAAGTTGACTAATGCTTAAAAGGATATGCTTTAATTCATCAACTAACAAAACATCATCAATTGTAAGTGAGGGTTCTTTGCCAATTTCACCAATTCCGATGATTTTACCTTCGGCGTTGTCACCGAAGGTCACATACCCTATATCTTTTTGAACTAAGGTGGTGAACTTTGTTCTATCTCCCGTCATATGTCTTGAACACCCACTGTGCAAGTACCATTTTTCCTTTGATGGAGTAGTCCTAAAGCATACCTACAAGGAAGGATTCTTGGTGTCACTTTTGGAACCCAAATCTTCTTAATTCTTTTTAAGTCATGCCTAGCTTTAGTGTTTACTTTCCATTCATTCTTGATTTTGACATACTTCTTTTTAAGTGGACAATTAAACTTTATATGTCCCTTATTTCTACACAAGTAGCAAGTAATGTTTTCATGTATATTTGTAGAAGAAGTGCTTGCATAGTATTTTGCTTCTTTTACAAAATAACCCATAAATAAATTTTTCTTCCTTTTATTTTCAATTCCATTATAACCAATTCCTTCTTTATTACTGATTGTCCTTTGTTGACCAACCATCTTTTCAAAATTCTCTTTTTCTCTAGTAAAATTGTAAATGATTCCATTTTATCTTCAATTTTACTTTTAAGATGACTTATTTCTAGGTTTTTCTTGCTTTCATCATTTACTTGTAGTTTTTCTAATTCGTGAGACATTTTGTTAATTTTCTTCATTAGATCATCAATATGAGAATCTTTTCTTTTTCAGCCGATTTAGAACTTTCTCGTTGATTCTTAAGATTTTCATTTTGTTCTTTCAAGGCTATGTTTCTTTTAGAAACTTTAATGAACCTATTGTGTAAGTTGAATAATTCAGTTTGGATTTCCTTGTATGAAGGCATGCTATCACATGAATTATTACTAGACTCTCCACTAGATTCTTTCGATGAACTATAATAAGAGTTTCCCTCAGCATTGTGTTCCATAAAGCACATGTTGGAAACTTCTTGTTCACTTGATTCATCCTCCAATTTGTTTGAGCTTGCTTCATCCCATGTAGTTTTTATTGGCTTATTTTTCTTCTTCTTGTCTTTCTTCAGTTGTGGATAATCGGGTTTAATGTGTCCAATCTTCTTACAATTATAACATGTAGGTGGATTCTTCTTAGTTTCCTTCGTGTTTGTTTTTCCTTTGTTAGTTTTTGATCCTTTAAACTTTCGAGGGAATTTCCTATTTTTCCTGAAAAATTTTCGAAGTCTTTTAGTGATAAAGGCTAATTCTTCATCATCTAATTCATTGTCTTCATCCTCATCACTAGAAATTTCTTTACTAGCCTTAAGGGTTATTGGTTTCTTGTTTTCATTATTGTTCTTTGAATTTCTTTCATCCATTGCCATCTTATATGTGAGAAGAGATCTAATTAACTCATCAAGGGAGGTATTTTTCATATTTCTACCTTTCGTTATTATTGTGACCTTTGGTTCCCATATTGAAGGAAGTCCTCTTAGGATTTTTCTAATCATTTGATATGTTGTATAATTTTTTCCTAAAACATTTAAAGAATTTATTATGTGTGTGAATCTAGTATACATGCTAGTGATAGTTTCTTCCGGATTCATCTTTAAAGCCTCATATTCGTTAGTGAGCATGTCGATTCTATTATTTCTAACATTTATAGTTCATTCATAAGTTACTCTAACTTGTCCCTTTGGCTAACTTACATGCCATAACCCTATTAAACCCATTTACATCTAAAGCACAATATAGTGCTTTCATGGCACTAGAGTTAACTTGCATCATTTTATAGTCATTGTCAGTCAAGTACTTTTCTTCTTTAGGAACTTCTTTACCATCTACTAGTTTAGTAGGAATGTAGTCACCATGTGTGACAACCTTCCATGCTTTCCAAGTAGAGGATTGGCCTTCAGCAAAAGGGATACACCTAGGTGTGCCATTTAGACCTTTATATAGCTTCTAATTAGGATTTTCTATAACTAGGCTCTGATACCAATTGAAAGTCAAGGTGTAGTCCCAAGAGGGGGGGGGGTGAATTGGGGTTATAAAAATTCTTTTAAGTGTTATTACAAACTTACAACTTTTTGTATACTTAAGCAAACACACAAGAATGCTATTGTTTTAAATACTCAATCCAACCACAATCACAAACACAAAACTAATCACAAACCAAATAATAAACAATCACCCAATCACACAATACTTAACCAATTAAAAGAACTCTTGCAATTCCTTATTTCAGCATTTGCACAATTTCAGTTTGTAACCCTGTATGAATGAATTTTTATGCGCTTCTTTTAATCAAGATTTACGCAAGCAGTTAATCAACGTATTCCCTTTTAAGGTTTCCGCAAAATATTAACCAAAGTACTTTCTTATATTAAAAGGTCTTCCTAATCTTGGTTTTCAGCAATCCTACACTTTGAAAAACACAATTTGTATATGCTGAAATTTAAATAGAAAAGGGTAGAGAGTGAGACCAAGATTTTTTGTGAGATTCAACTTATCCCCCAGAATAACTCAGCAATTTAGATTGAAAGAGTGAGCAAGAGAGCTTTGAGAGAGCAAGAGAGCTTTTAGCTTGAGAGTAGATTTTTCAATGCCTATTGTATTTTTGATTAGTGAAAACATGTATTTATAGACTCAAAAAGGTTAATTTGTGTTTCCTAAGTTTACTTGGAGTGTTTCCCAAGTTTTTACAAAATTTGGGGCATAAGAAACTTAAATTTCAATTTTAAAACTTTTAAAAAATATAACTGTTAACAGTGCTATTGCGCCTGAGGTCTCGGGGTTAGTCATTTGAGGTTCCTTAAAATTGTGAAATTTTTAACTAAAAACAGGGTCAGGCACCCAAGGTAACAAGGGTCAGTCTCCTAAGCCTGCACTGCCTCTTTAGAAATTCTCCAGGAAAATCTTCAAGCGCTTGAGCTTATTCTTCAGTCGCCTAAACAGACAAAAATTAGGTTTTTATTTTCATTTTTCAAAAACACTTAGATTTCTTACTTTGTTTCTTTAAAAGAACATCTTACGGGGTTTTTAAAACAAGGTCTCTAAGTCTATGACAACCCCTAATGAGCTTCAAAACATTTCCACATGATATTTAACATTAAGTACTTACATATGTTATCCTAAAGCCTTAATCACTCTAAGCTTGTAGTCTTTATATGTGTCTTTGCTTGGTACTCTTGACTTGAGCTTGAGTTAACTTTAGGTTTCCACATCCTTTGATCATTTTGGGTCCATTTGAGCTTCCTTTGAATCACTTTGAAGATGAGTGTGACTTTGTAGTACTTAGTGATCTTGAACTTGCATTTCTTTCGATCTTTTGAACTTTGTCAATTAAGCATTCCTGAAACATCATCACTTGACAACAATATGTTAAATCAACCTTCATTTTTTTTTTCATCAAAACGAGATTTTGAAAGCCATGTTAGGCCAACACTTCCCAATGAATCTCCTAACATTTTCAAGGTGTTTAAGGCTTGAATTTATAGGCAAAAATCACATATAGTCGTTATGTAGCTATTGGGGGTGGTTAAAATATTATTATATTTCAAAAACTAGCGATTTTCCGGCCGTTGGGACGCTTTCCCGAAAGGGTCGGTCAATTGAGGCCAAGCTCGATCGACTGAGGCTTGAAACCCACAAGCTTCAGTCAGCTAGGGCCAAGCCCTAGTCGGCTGTCCTCGGGTTTTCTATGCAGACGCCCTTTAGTGTTTTGGCCATAATTTTTCTATACATTTCCAAATCTGACATTCTTGGTATTAACAGAAATCTAAAAAAAATACCACAACTTTCATGTTGAACACGTTTTAAGATAAGAAGTTATAAATTAAGAAAAACGCCCATCAATGAGACATAAGAAACATGAAGGGAGTTTTTCTATTACGAACACTTTTCAGTGTTTTGGCGTAAATTTTTCTATATAACTCTAATTTGGACATTCTTGATATCAACATAAAACTAAGAGAAAATCCTACAACTTTCACATTGAACACATTTTAAGATAAGAACGGATTGATCGAGAAAATCATTCATCTCTACGGTTTGTTCGATTGGCTGGTTGACTGACCCCCTTGTAAAATTTGTTTTTGACTTCTTTTAACTTTAAAAACCATTTAAAACCTTTTGGTATAAGTTTAAATTTGTAAATTAAGGGTTTTATGAAGGTTGGGATTCCTATGGTCATTCTAAGATCATTTTGTGAGCTTCAATTTAATCATATTATATTCATGCACATAGAAACCTAATTACTATTATAACTTGAAAAATGTATAAAATCTTCAAGTCTTCTTCTCCTTATTTCCCATGGATTACACCGTTTGGTGTGAGCTTTTAGTACATCTACGACTTCCATTTCTCATATGTCATTTTTTCTTAGAAAAATGAACTTGTTCATGCACTTGACACACAAATGAGACACTGTCGTTTGTCATTATCAAAATATGAATCGGACTCAAAAATTCAATAGGCCTTTGCGACTTTTCAAAATTGTGAGAAACAACCTACTGGCCTGATGATCCGGTCAACCGGGTGAACAATGTCGGTTGATTGGGAATTTTTACTTCATTAGGGTCGGTCGGCTGGGCTAAAAAAATTTGGCCAAAAACTAAAGCCGGTTTGCTAGGCATTTATAGGGTAAAAATGGCCGGTTAGTTGGGTCTTTGATTTTGGCCAGATACACGGTCTTGTCGGTTAGGGGTTTTCAAGAGAAATAAGGATTGGTCGGTTGGTGTTGACCTTATTGGTCACGCCCGATTTTGATTATGACAAATAGTCATTGTATCTAATGAGTGTTTGAGGTTTTGTGTAGGAACCAAGAGTGTTAAGATTGAGATATGCACAAAGCAAGCAAAGCTTGAAGACCAATTTATAATTCAGCATTGTAATATATTTATATTGGTCTGTAATAGTAAGTAGGTATTTGATTTGTAATAAGCTCACACACATCACATATATGATTTACTACGTAAGCTCAAACAATCCATGAATGAGAAAGAACCTTAGAAAGACCTTAGGGTGTACCCTTCGGTCGGCCGACACTGGATTTTTTCAGTGTCTTCAAATTGGACCCCAAGTGACCCTAGGACACACACATTTACACATTTGTTTGTTAGGCACTTGAATAGGACTTGTATGTTTTGAAACGGGACCAAAATGCACACATTGTGCACTTCCGGTCGACCAGCCAAGGTAGTTCAAAAGGCCCTGGTCAACCGAAACTCCCTGGGGTCAAAAGTTTGACTACCCGGTCGATCGAACCAGGTAGTTCAAAAGGCCCTGGTCAACCGAAACCTCCTGGGTCAAAAGTTTGATCACTTGGTCGACCAAACCAAGTAGTTCAAAAGGCCCTGGTCAACCGAAACCCTCCTGGGTCAACAGTTGACCATCTGGTCGACCGAGAACATTTGTTCTCAAACTACCTGGTTGACCGGAGGATCCTTGGGAGAATTCCCAGCGGTCTGGTCGACCGAACTAGCCAGTTCAAAATGGTTTGGTCTACCGAAACTCAAAAAATTGGGAAATCGCCTTCTCCTGGTCGACCGTGCCTTTTGTTCAATATTTCCTGATCAACTGAACCATTTGAAACTTGGTCGACCAAAACATTTCTGGTCGACAGGACCTCTCGGGTTACCCTGATTTTTTACCACAGTTAATATTTTTTAAACAGGGTTAAAATGCTTTAAACATCATTAAACTTTTCTAATAATACCCAATAGGTCCCTAACGGTCATATTTTCCCCTATACTACTCATTTTCTTACTCAAAACACTCAAGCCTACCTTCTATTATCGCCTACATCATTTGTAAGTGGATTGAGTTTGTGTTTGGGAAGGTTTGCTCTCCGTATTTTATTTATTTGACATAATTTTATTTGAGGGCAAAACCTAAGGATTCTTAGGGAACTTTGTTGATAAGGCTACACTAAGAAGACTTTGTAGGATCTTCCAAGCTTGCACCTTCATTGCAATATCCTGAGAAGATCTTATAGTATTTTGTTTGCAAAATCTTTTTAGAATCATTTTCAAATATCTAGTGTGCTTTATACTGATAATTATATTTGAAGGATATTTGTTTATAGGATAGCGGTCTTTGTTGCAATATTCTTTCACTCATATATTATTTGCTGAATACAAAGATTACGCATCTTTTGCAAACCAAGCTCATATTTCATTTTATACTCACATGCTTGAACTATCCTGCCGATTGAAATACTTGAGACTAGACATCTTTGTGTGAACTTATTTATTGAACATATCTTGTGATAGAAAGATTGTTTGTTTGACACTCTCACGTATGCATTACACTAATAGAAAATACTTTGAGAGTATAACCATATAGACCACATTGAGCTTACATATTGAATAATATTGTGGTGTATGTTATTGTGTGCATTTGGGTACATATCTGCTTTACACGAAAGCACAATCACTGTACCATCTGATTACATACACATTTATTGTATATCCAGGCACGGGCTTGAAGAGGGAGACTAGCCCTAGAATAGTCCCGGATTGGCTTAGACCTGTTAGGAAAGTTAGGTGTGTCGTCCTGTTAAGGCGTGTAGGTTGAGGTCAGCCCTGTTAATTGACCTGGTTGTAAACGATGACGCTCCACCCTTAAGTGAGCTTCTAGTGGAATCCTCCGGCTTGCGAGCTAGAGGCGGAGACGTAGGCACAGTTGGCCGAACCCCGATAACATATCGTGTGTTTATTTATATTTCTACAGTTTATACTTATCGCACATGTATGTTGTGAGTGAATGATGTGTTTGACTTGATTTCCATATTATACTTATCTACACATTTGGAAATTGTATAGACTGACCCTAGGTTGTGTATATACTGTTGTTGGATAAATTAACCCAGGTGAAAAAGTTTTAAATTCCAATTCACCCTCCCTCTTGGGAATACACCAATTCTAATAGTTGGGCATTTGAAAACGAACCAAAATGGCAGGCTGGTCAACTGGGGATTTTCAAACATTAAATGGTTGGTCGACTAGGCCTTTGTAAAATGAGGTTTTGGCCTAAAACCATATTCGGTCGACTAGGGCTTGTAGAACGTGTAGGGGCCGGTCAACCGAGGTTAATAAAAATCTTAAGTTTTTAGCCCTGTTTTTGTCCTACAACTTTTCAGCCCTATGTGTATAAGTATGGCTTTTTGTGAAAAGTTTTTCCAAAATTTTTTTTTCCCTACGGTCAGTCTATGGTCTATGTTGAGCATCAAACCATATCATGCTAGATATGCATTATTATAGAAAAATCTAAACTGAATGCAATTGCAAATCAAATAAAGTATGTCTTCTTTTCTTTACTTTTCAATCTTTGTGGGATATGCCAGATTATGTATTCTTTAAGTCCCTTCTTTCCATTTTTCCTTTATCACATGTGTATGTTAATATATAGACCTGTTCAAATTCTAAATGCACACAATGGATACTTGTGCTTTGTCAGCATCAAAACATGGATTGGACTCAAAAAGTTAATAGCTTGTCTTGGTTTGCTTCCCAAGTTGGCAAGCATCACAGACTTTGTCTTTTACGAACTTTGGGTACGAAAATCTTTTTAGGTCCTTTTAGGTTTGTTTAGAGTTATTTTACACTCTCCACACCTTTTTGGTTTTAACATTTTTCCTTTTAAATGGACATTCAAATTTTATGCGTCTCTTATCCTTACACAAGAAACATGTGGTGTGTTCATATGCATTAGTTGAGGAGTTGCCAGCATAGTATTTAGAAGCTTGTACAAGATACCCTATGTAGAGGTTCTTTTTCTTATTATTTTCAACTCCATTGAATCCTATGACTTCCTTGCCTAAAGACATTCTTTGCGATCCAACCAGTTTATCCAAGTTTTCCTTTCCTTTTGTGAAATTGTAAATGATTTTAGATTCGTCCTTTATTTTACTTTCAAGACTGGTTATTTTTGAATCTTTTATATCTTTACAATTTGCTTGTAACCTTACTAGTTATTTGACCATCTTGTTGATTTTACTTTCAAGTTTAGCAATAAAGAAATCCTTCTCTTTTTTAGCTGATTGAGATGACTTTAGTTTTTTCATTAGCATTTCATTTTGTCCTTTTAATGTGATGTTTATTTTGGACACCTTAATGAACATTTTATGCAGTTAAACAACTCTATTTGTATTTTAGTATGGGATAACATGCTTTCACACAAATTGTTACAGGATTCATGGCAAGATTGTATAAGTGAATTGGAGTAAGAGTTTGCCTCATCATCTTTTGCCATGAAGCAGATGTTGGCTTCTTCTTGATCACTTGAGTCGCTTTCCGGGCTACTTGAGCTGGAGTCATCTCAAGTAGTGGCTTTCATAACTTTCTTCTTTTTCTTTGTAGCTTCTTTCTTGAGTTGTGGACAATCACGTTTTATATGGCCTACCTTTTTACATTTATAACAAGTTAGGGGTTCAGGCTTTGTGATGTGTTCCTAAAGCGTATTATTTTAGGCCCCCATTTACCTTTGTTTTGTCATCACTTATCTTGTAAATATGATTTCTTATCCTAGTTCAGAGTTACGCAAGGTTTGTTCATGTTTGAAGAAAAATAGGTTAAAACCGAGAAGTTAAGCAATATGAAAAGCCAAGGGAGTATTTGGGAAGCACAAAGCTCAAATCGGATGCTCAACCAAGCCCCTAGAGCCTCAATTTACCAAAGGAAAGAAAACATGGTTCGACCATGTGGTGCGATCAGCAACACAGGGGAGCGACAAGGTCACAAGATGTAAACTCCAAGGTTTAGATTAAAAGAAAAATGCTGCAAGGTTTGACCAAGTTCTCAACCAAGTAACCCTGTGGGGCGACTAGGTCAACAACCTAAAGCTTACTGAGTCGGAGATATTGGGAGTTTGACAATGTGTTCAACTAAGAGACCTTGAGGGGCGACCAGGTTGAGATCCTGAAGCTAAACTGAAGCTGAGATCCTGCAAGTCTCAACCAACAACTCTACATAGATGACCCATTGGCGCGACCAAGTCGAGAATGCTAAAGTTTGAATTCTTAATTTCCCACAGGCCTTAGCTAGGGTGCGACCAGGGGAAGAAAGGGGTGCGACTTGGTTGTCAGTTACCATCTTTTGTGCGATATTTTCTACTAAAGTTTCTTGTTTTGAATTTTAAACCTTGTAAACCATTTTGGGTATAAAAGATAGCTTTGTTTATGTGTCTAGGGTTCCTCTTTGGCCACTTTTGGGTTAGTGACAGACCTAGAGAGCCATTGAGAGCCACTTAGAGTAGGATTTACTACTTTTGATTTCAATTCTTATATTGGTTCATGCATAGAATCACTGAAGGCCTATGACTACCTTCATGTTCCTTGTGTTGCTGCTTATAGTAGATGGTTCTTGGTTATATTCCCGATCATTTGTGACCAACTTTCCAGTTGCAATTGAAGCCAATTTTTACATGCTTTCTTTACTGCTTTCATTTAAATACATGCACTTTTAATGTCTGCACTTTACTTTTCGTGCAATTTTATATCTTTGGTTGTGTTGAAACCCTAGGGTAAAGGATAGCCTAGCTAGGGATTCATTCACTTATATGGACTAGGCTACGGTTCATGTATGTGGTGATCTCATGATCATTGTGATAGAGTATACCCTGGTTCCCAATCGTACTCTAGAAGATTGGTGTACCTTTGCTACTCTATGCCATAGAATGATTCACTTAACCATTAGCTTAGGACGGGTAGCTGATTGGACATAGTTAGTGCACATGAAAGTCTAAGCTTGATTCATAATCTGAGATCTGCTTTATAGGAGTAGTGTTAACATAAATTTACATACTTTAAGTAGTTGATAGAAAAACATTTGAAAAGTCTCACCTTTTTTCCCCTTTTACACAAAGTTTAGTAACTTAGGATAGAAGTGGTGAACAACTGCACACCAGTCTCTGTGGATCGACACCTGACTAACTCACTATTGTATTAAACTTGGGTTAGTTAGGTTTATAAATTTTACTTTTGGTAGTTAAGGATCCAAGCCTTGGCGAGCCTACCACTTTGATTCTTTCTTACTTGATTCACTTTTGTCCAATTTTGATCCTTTAAATTTTCTAGCAAATCTCTTTTCTTTTTAAAGAATCTACCTAATCATCTAGTAAACAATACAAGGTCATCATCATCTATCTCATCATCTTCTTCGTTACTCAAGCTTTCTTTGGAAGCTTTGAGTGCTATTGATTTTTTTATGTTTGTTAGCTTCAATTGATCTTTCATTTGTAGCCATCTCATATGTGAGAAGTGACCTGATGAGTTCATTTAGGGTAGTGTTCTTTAAGTTCCCACCTTCAGTTATGGAAGTGGCCTTGGGTTCCTAAATAGGTGGAAGTCGTATAAATATTTTCCTAATCATTTCATACGTTGAATAGTTCTTCATAAGTGCATTCAGGGAGTTTGTTATGTGAGTGAACGTAGGGTACATACTAGATATAGACTCCCTTGGGTTCATCCTAAAGGCCTAATACTCACTAGTGAGCATGTCAATTCTACTATCCTTAGCATCTACTATTCCCTCATAGGTTACTTCTAGTTTTTCCCAAATTTTCTTTGCAGACTTACATTCCATTATTTAGTTAAACTCATTTGCGTCTAACACACAATATAAGGAATTCATAGCACTAGAGTTTATTTGCAATAGTTTCATATCAGTCTTAGTCATTTTTTGTTCTTCTTTAGGAACTTTATTGCTCACTACAGTCTTAGAAGGAACGTAGCTCCCTTGGATTACTACTTTCTAGATTTTCAATCCATGGCTTGCAAAAATATTCTCATTCGTTTTTTCCAGAAGGTGTAATTCACACCATAGAAAATAGGGGGTCTAGATGAGGATTGCCCTTCACCGAAAGGGGATACACCTATGTTTGCCATTAAGATTTTTGTGTAACTACCTATTAGGATTTGCTACAACCTAGGCTTTGATACCAATTGAAAGTAACAGTGTAGTCCCCAGAGGGGGGGGGGGGTGAATTGGGTATTTTAAAAATTATTATGTGGAAGATTGGTTTATTTTAAACCTTTCAACAATATCAATCACAACACAATCGATTAAGCAGCGAATGGTACTATACCAATAGACAATCCTAGGTATATATGAAATTTAAAAACATAATCTGAATTTTACTTTCAGCAAGTTCAATAATCAATCCTGAATTCTAGCAATGAACACATATATTCTTAAAGCAAGATTCAATGAGATTAATCAAATAAGTATCCTCTTTATATGTGAAAAATCAAACAACTTGAAATACCTTTACCTTAGCCAATCAAAACCTAATTCAGAGTTTCACCACTTGTTTGAATTTCATTCGAAAACTTAATGCATACAAACCGTAAAAACCAATAACAAACCAATTTAATTGCTCAAAGTAAACTCAATCAAATCTTAGCATTCAACATATTTTACCAATAACTTTAAAACATATACAGCAGTTAATAAGTGTAGAAATTAAAGAGAGTTAGTGAAAGAATATTGAACACGTGATTTTTTACTAGGTTCGACTTCCCACCTACCTCCTTGCCCTAAGAAAATTGCTATGAGGATTTTCCTTTACCTACTATATTCAATAGGTGGAGAAGCCTCCCTCCATTGGAAAGTGGAGACCCCTTTTAACGAGAACACCCTCTCACTAGGCAACAACTATATCCCCAAGTTGTTAGATTGGAAAAATAGCAAATCAATTTGTTTGTACAAGTTTAATACTCTCACAATAGAGCAAGTTTTATACATTACTAAACACTATGCACTCTTAATCAACAAATTGCAATTGAAGCTCACAAAGAATTCGAAGGTATTCTAATTTATGATATGAGAACATCAGAAGTAGAAATTAGAAATCGATTAGGGCTTTGAGAACACACACAACAACTTTTTAAGAGTTTGAATCAAAGATTTCAATGTGTGTGGGTGAATATTGGTTGCCCTAGTGCGCAAATAGTCATCCTTATATAGATTAGGAAGAATTCTTACTGCTTTCCCCAAGTTTGGAAACCAAATCTTTCAATTTTGGAAAGAAATCAGCGCTGTTTGAATGTTTAAAACACAGACTTCAGTTGCTTAAACCATTTAAAATAAGCGCTCTAGAACTAGAAATAGCCTATCAGTCACCTAAACTTGAGAGCTCAGTTGCTTGACCTATTGTTCTGATTTCTTCTACACTAGCAATGGCAATTTAGTTGCCTGAGCAATAAGCCTCAGTTGCCTGAGCAATAAGCCTCAGTTGCCTGAACACTATGTAACTCAGTGTTTTTCATATTTTGATTCCAAAACTTGTTTTTCTTTACTTTGAAAAGTATTTTGAACTTTATAAAAATATTTTCCAAATTCTTAAGTAGGTCTCTAAGTCCTGTAATAATTCCTAAGAGTTTCAGTCACAAATTTGAAGTTTTAAGAGTACTTACATGAGACTTTAAGAAACATTAAATACATTTAAATCTTAGGTCTTCATGTAGTATAGCTTTAACATCTTCCAAGCTTGATCAATACTCTGGTGAGCTTGTATTCTCTATGACTTGTAACTTTAAGCTGAGCTTTAGTCAATCTTCATCAGGTTTAACCGTCATGCTTGTGAAAAATATAATCCCTGAAATTTATCTGGAAAGTACAATTTGTAATGACCCGAAGAATAATGATATTTAAATAATAAAGAGAGAGGGAAATGGAAACAGAAATATAAGGAGGCAGTAGACTTCGTCGATGACATTGCATTTTGGATATAATATCCCAAGGAATTTTCTCATGGCCTCGTCGACCAACACAGGGGATTTGTCGATGAGGGTACTAGAGGGTCTCGTCGACGAGGGCATGTTTCGTCGACGAGAAGATACCGAGAGGATGTTTTAGGCGATTTTGAATTTCATCGACAAAGGGGAAAGCTTGTTGATGAATTGCTTCTTAGACTCATCGACGAGATGATGTGGCTTGTTGACGAGGGTCGTATATAAATAGCCCTAAACTTGGTTTAATTGCAGAAAAATCAATGCAAATCTTCCCCTCTCTTTATCCTACGGTCTCTCCTCAATCTCTCTTCGATTTTGGCCCCGTTGTTCACTGGATCGATGATCTGAGGCCACCACGACGCCCCTGGCAGAGCTCTCTTCAAGTTTGTTGGGGCGGATTGTTGGTGGGATTGAGTCAAATTTCTCCCCAGAATCAGGGTAAGACCTTTTATTCAGTTTTTGGCCTTCTAGTAGTTGTAGGAAACAATGGAGAGAGAGAAATAATGATGTTTTGTTCTTGTGAATGTTGTTTTCAGGGAGTTGAGTAGGACACCCTACAGGTGTAGGACAGATATTCAGTAGGGGCTTTCTAGTAGTCAGGTAGGGGAAATATGCTATGCTAGGAAACCCTTTTACAATTTCAATTTAGATTTTATATATATATATATATATATATATATATATATTTACAATTCCCAGAACTTGATAATATTAATATTTATTTGTGTGACTTGAGTTGAAAATAGAACAATACTATATTTATAGAATTTGTGAATACCATGTTTATAGTTATTAACAAAAATACCATGATATTTGCATGTTTATAGAATGATGAATTTTTCAGTGTATAGTATACTCAGAAATATGCATTTTCAGTAATTTCAGAATAAGATTTTTATCAGTAATATAACGCCCCGATATACAGATATTCATACAACAGTTCAGTTATACATAAATTAGATTTTCAGTCAGTTTATTTAGAATTTCAGATAAATTCTATGGGGTTATGGTTGCTTTAGATACCACAGTAAAAACAATATATTACAGATATCAGTTACCTATATCGTATCAGACCCTGATGGATCAGACAGCAGAGCATGGTGCCGTAACTACAGATATTCAGTTCAGAGTGCAAGCACTTTACTCAGACAGTAAGTGGTATGAGGTCGATCGTGCCCACATTGGGACATACTCTCCATCAGATATGGATTGAGGGGATCGATTAGATTGTTGGAGTTCAGTTGACTTACCCTGGTCGGCTAGCCAGGATAGGTCCCGCCTTCAGGCCCGCACAACCCTGTTATGAGGGGTTAAATCATGACCTACAACCATCGAGGGAAATTTTCTCAAATATTACAAGTATATGTATATTTCCAGAAATAGTAGTAGTATTATGATAAGTAAATTTATATAGATTTGATATATGTTATTTATACCAGCATTTACAATTTTAGTTATCTATGATATTATTTTTAAATCAGATTATTAATACAGAAATATAACTCAGTAGCCACACACTAGTAATAACATGTTTCATCTTACTAAACGTTGGCTCATCCTAGTGTTGAATTATTTTTTAGGTGAACTGACTAGGCGAGCGGAGCAGGCTTGAAGGTAGAGGGGTTGTTGTACTGCCTTTTTTGAGAGTGAGTAATTTTTGGGTGGCATGTTTTTGTAAACCCTTGGTATCAGCAAAGGTAGTTTCGAGAGAACAGTGATGATTGTATATTGTGGGTTGATTTGACACTCTCGTATTGTATTATGTGTGGATTTATTTTATATGATTGGCTTTCCACTGTTTAGGTTAATGTTTTGATATTAAAATGGGGGAAAAGATCTTATTTTATTAGCACGACGTTACACAATTAGTATCCTTAATTTGCTATTATCAAAATGAGATTAAGCCTTGTTAGGCCAACAAAAGTCTCGCACTATTTGTTGTTTCCAATTTCTACTCGGAAAACTCTTGATGCTTCTTTGTGCACCATCGTGAGTTTGAGGGAGGATGTTAGATAATATCCTATATATTGTAATATGTTCGTTAAGGGGTACTTTAGTCTTTATATCAATATTAGGGTTAGGTTCCAATTGTACTCAATATATATATAATGTTTAAAGGTATAGGCACCGTTTTTGGCCTCTTGTGCAGCAACTCTCTCACTCACTCTCTCTCTCTCTCTCTCTCTCTCTCTGTGCATTGGATTATGAATGCTTTCAGCTATCATTTGGTGTTGTTCCCATAAAAATATCTATGTTGCATTTGAAAGTATAGATTTCGGATTTTAAATTTGGATTTGAATGGATATGGACAAATTTCAATACAACTTTGTATTACAATTTATCCAAATCCAATACAAATTTAAATCCAAAGACTATCCAAACATAGGGTCAAAGGAATTAAGGTCCTCAAGTTTGAAATGGCAATCTCTTGAGCTGTTCATGTATTGGAGAGCCGTTAGACCAACCAACACCTAGTCAACCCTCTCATATCATTAATTATGAGTCCTATAGAAATAATTCCAAATAGAGAGGGCATGGCAAACTCAAAAGGGTAAAATTAATTAAAATTGTAAAATCAAACCAAATCCAGTTGAAATTTGGTTAACCATTTGTTTTGGCTCAAGTTTGATGTGGTTTTTCCAAAACCAAGTTAATGCACATGCCATGCACGTGAAGCAAATTTCATATGCTCGTGTGGTTCATGTGTGATGCAAGTGATGTCAATTTTTTTTTTTAAAAAAAATTGCTTTGATATTTTAAAATCGATTGAAACTAATATAATTCTAATGCTGTTTTAAAAACAACTATGTTTCACAATTTAAGATGAAGCACTATTTTACCTTCATTGGAGTATAATTTCAAGTTATGTCATATAAATTTTTGTAAGAACATTTACTATTCACCAAGACTCTGATCAAATATGTAGCATTTTTACCAACATTTAATAAAATAATGTAGTAATGTTTTTGGCATGAGAAAATTAATGTGAAGTTAGTGTGATGTAAATTTTCTACAAAGAAATTAAAAATTTGTTAAAATTGCATTAACCACATGCAAGCTTCCCTATTCAATAGGTCATAAAATATTTATTAATTTCAACATTTGTGATAGATATCACCATTTTGAATGTGTTTCAAATATATCCTTTACTATATTGCACAAAGAGTTTTCGGAAGCTGTCTTGTAACAGAAGAGAGTCTTTACATTTCTTGCTAAAGGCAAACAATGATATGATATGACATTGAAAAATAATCCAATAACAAAAATATACACCTTCTTATATTTACACTAATTGCAAAGTAACCAATCATAGTCCTAATTGAAATCTGACTTTCCCTAAAAAAAATTGAATTGTAAAAAGTAGGGAAAAACACTCATGCAGCACTCTCCTATCTGTAATCATCATTGGTAGTGGGTTCTTCCTCTTTAGCCTATGTAAAGAACATCGAACATAAAAGGCAATAAGGAAAGCTACTAGGAGCAATATCATTATTACCCTTAAAAAAACCTTCTCCATGAGCATGTCTACTATTTTTTTTTCTGTAATGGCCGAAAGGAAAAAAGAAATCCCCCTATCGTTCACTAACTCAATTTAACTAACACCTAAAAATTCGCTACTGCATTTATTCCTACTAGCAACAAAAGTTAGTTGTAGACATAAAGAAATATTCAACTTAGCTAAACAAAATCAAGATGATTAGATGTAGTGTCCATCTCTTAGGTAAAATCATCAATTATCTTCTCTTGTAGCTACCCAAGTTTTTTTTTGTGTCATAATAATTAATGAGATCCTATACCCAAGATTAACTTTAAAATTTGGATAGTTACAGATGTAGCTATAGAAAAGAAGTCTAATGCAATGGAACCAGTAAATAAATACATTGTCATGCTTTTACCTAATTATCACTTGTTGCAATGTGTTTCTATTATGAATAATTATCGGATAAAGGATACACAACGGAATAAAACCGCAACAAGCAAATCATTCACAACTAGTAAACAAGAAATAACAAGCACAACAACAAGATTTATGTCGTTCGACAAAACCTACATCCATGAAAGCAATGACACAAGAATTTCACTAAGGAAATATCAAAGTACACAATACACTTCAAAAATGATCACTCTATCTATCAATACGTGCCCAGAATGACATATATAGCAGTATCTCAGAGGTTTCCCTCCAATTACACAACCACCGCGACGTTTAAATTCAAAATTTAAAAAAACTGCTCGCACCCCAGAAACACTCGTCAACAAGAATAGGGGATTCATCGATGAGGCAAAGAAGAACACTCGTCGATTGGTCTAGCCACTCATCAACGATCCTTTAAATATGCTCTCGGCATCTTAGAAAACTCTGAGTTTTCTTACTCTCGAGATCTTCTTGTCGACGAGGACAGTGCCACTCGTTGACGAGTCCCTGCTATTGCTCACTAAGAACACATCCATCTGTTTTTCCTCCCTTTTTTTATAAACTTATAAAGTATAAAAGTCACACCATAAACAACAATCTCCACCTTGGCGATTATACGCCCCTTAGGAGAACGTGAAAAATATATCTGACTAGTCCACCTTGAACTCGGAACACTTGGTTGGGTATGTCTCCTTTTTATCACTTGGAGACATGGAGTAAGTCTAAGAAATACTTGAACTTCTCAGAAGTAACCGATTTCATCAACATATCTGCTGCATTTTCAGAAGTATGAATCTTCTCCAAACAAGTTCACCTGAAGTGATCAACTCTCGAACCCTGTGGAACCTCACATCAATATGTTTAGTTTTAGCATGGTATACTTGATTCTTTTCCAAGTAAATGGCATTCTGAATGTCACAATGCAGTACCACTCCATCTTTCTGTAATCCTAGTTGTTTGACCAAACCGATAAGCCATAAAGCTTCCTTTGCAGCTTTGGTAACTGCCATATATTCTGCCTCAGTCGTGGACAACGCTACTAGAGATTGAACCATGGATCTCCAACATTTAGGTCCTCCTACAAAGGTAAAATAACCTTTGTTAGACCTTCTGTCATCCATATCTCCTGCATAGTTAGCATCAACAAACCCCATAACTGAAGGACATCCCTGTTGCTTGCCGAACATAACTAATACTTTTCTACCTCTTAATTATGCAACCAAATAATTTCATATTCAATTAATAATGTTTGGCATAACTAATATTTTCTAATATGGGAAGAGCTTATGAATTCCTTAGACTAAATTTATCATTTAAATATGATTTATCATTAAAGCTCAATGTTGAGTTTAGGATAAACATTATATAGAAAAAGGTCAATTTCTTAAAGCTCATTATAATCTGATGGACAAAATAGTATGCTATATTTAAAATATTTGTACTACAACACATACAACATCATTTCACAAATTAAAACCATTGTCCATTTGAAGGGGAAAGCCAAAATATTCATATATATTCACCAATCACAAAAATGTCTGTGTATTGAGCCAGATTGGATATGATCATTAAGACTTACGTATTGGCTTGATCTTCTTAGGGTTCTTAGTATGATAATAGTGTATACTAAAATTTAGAATTTTAAGCACAAACATTATTTAATCATTTAAAGCATTTTGACCCCTTGTATAATTAATCCTAACACTTTACGAGTATTGAAAATGTTCCTATTTACCTTCTCATAAGATGGCATGCAAATATCACATGATTCACATGATAAAAATAAACACGAAACATACAACATGTGAATCAAATATAAAATAAAATAGGAGGAAGATATATACCTTTGCATTTTACTCCTTAATTGTGTAAGCTCGGAGTGATGTTATTTTCTCTCTAAACTTTTCTATACCACTAATGGTTCCCAAAATCCTTAGCACTAAGAAAAAATATGAATTTGTAAAAGCATTAGTGACTAAAGCACAATAAAAATATGCATGGCACTCAATTGATATGCATTAAAACACATGTCATGCAAATTCAAATCATTTTCAAGTTCGGGAAACATGCATTCTAAAATCATTTTTCTATAAGATGTGATTTTCTTTAACAAACACTTTCCAAATACTCCAATCAATTGATTTTACAAAAGCATTTTCAATAATCAAATGGTAAAAATCTATATAATATAAGTAGTAGAGGATTTGCAAAGTATTGGCCCTCAAAATAGGGATACACGAAAAAATGTGTCGTTGCGATCTTTAGCATAAGCGGTTAAGCTTTTTGCAACAAGTCTTTGATACCAATTTTTGGAAATAGTGTGATTCCAAGAGAGGGGGGGGGGGGTGAATTTGGTTTTAAAATTTTTTGGCTAATTTGAATTTTTTCCGATTTACCACATGTCATATCCCATTCAATGTACACGTGTGTATATAAAATAATTTTAACAATGAAAGCAAACATACACGTGTGTATATCTTATTTAAATCAAATGTGTGTATGCAAATAATTATGACATTAAATAAACATTCATATACATGTTGAAATTAAAGTGCAGGAATTTAAATAAGATAGAGAGATAGTGACACACAGATCAAGGTTTGGCCAAACCAATCTACGTCCCTAACCTTGGGCGTACCCCCAGGGATTCCACTAACCCTGCTCACTTAAACAGGATGAGCAGAAGCTATTATAACCTTTCCTTATGGGGCAAGGTAAACCCCACCTCAATTACAAGGTTAAGCCCAACTTGTCTCCCTTATGGGCTGGAGGCTCCCTAGTTCAATTTTTGGGCTAGACCGTATCGGTCTCACTAATAGGGCTGAGACTCCTAGTTCAATTAATGGGATGAACCTAATCGATATAATAAAACATTTTTTTAGATATAAAAATGCTTCTAAATACAAGTAGAGATGTACAACAAAAAAGCTCAAATATATGCACTCTCTTATGATATGAGTTATGCTTAGTAGAGAAAGGGTATTTTCTCAAAACAATATTTTCAATCTTTGAGAAATGATGTGTATGATAAACTAATGAAATAAAATTTTCTCCCAAAAAATAGATTTCAACATAGGATAACCTAGGGTTTGCTTTTCAAATATTTTTTGCTCAAATATAATATATATGAAAAATGAGCATTATGTTCTCCTGTAAATATTTTTGCAAATAAAGAATACTTGGAGAATCTAGGATTTAATCTAGGAAAATATTTGTGCTATAAATAATTTTCTCCCAAAAATATTTTTCAAGGAAATAACTGAGAGAAAACCCAAACAATACTCTCAAAAATGATTTTCAAAAGATAAATAACAAGTGAGAGTATATGCATGTGAATACCAATAAAATGCCTAAAATAAAATACTCTCTTCAGAATTGATTTTGGGATAAATAAGTGAAAGAGAGATTGAGAGAGATTTGATTAAAACATTTGCCCCAAAGATAAGATTTTTGCAATAAAAGTGATTTGGGGGAACTTTGATTAATAAAAGGATTAGAGATAAAATAATAGCTAACCAAAGTTGCTAATCTGAGTTATGGAGGGGATACTTAAGGATTTTTAAGAAATTTGATTGTTGAGGGACACGCTCGGTATTTTGAAAAAGTTTAATTAAAATATAATGACGTTTTTACCCTTAAAAAAATTTCCAACCTGAGAGGTTCGGTCGACCATAGACAAGGTTCGGTTGACCATATTAATAAGTTTAGTCGACTGTGTCAATTTGAACTATGGAAATGGTTGACCGTCTCAGGGCAATTTTGAACCCCTTCGTGGGTTCGATCGACTAGGACAAGGACGGTCTGCTACTCAACCAGATTCGGTTGACCCAACCTAATTTTAAATACATAAATGGTCGACCTGGTAGTTGGGGGTCAGACTCTTTATGCTTCGGTTGACTAGGGACGATACGTTCAAAAGTAGAACGGTCGATCGAGCGAAGTCAACATGTTGACTTCTGGATGGTTCTGCCGACCGTGGCATTTATATTGCCACAAGTTTGGTTGACCGTGACTTAGTCAACTTTTTGACTTTTAGCCAACAGGGGTTCGGTCAACTAAACTAGTTATTACTGGAAAGGTTCGGTCAACCGAGGCTATTCAAAACATAATTTTTGACCCTAAAAAATTTCTAAACCTTTTGTATAATTTTATGCTTTTATAAAAAGGTTTTTCTTAGAAAGCTAAAGTGCCCTAAGGTCATTTGGTTTCCTATGGTCAAGCTACGGTCATCTGAGGATTCAAGTCATATCATGCAGGATGTATGCATTATTACAGACCAGATATGAAAACTAATTGTATTTAAAAATTGAAAGATATATCCTCTTCTTCTTCTTCTTTGCTCTCCTGTCTTTATGGAATATGCCAAACAATATCGCTCTTTAAGTTCCTTTGAGATCCATTTTCCCTTGCCTATTCACGCACTTAAATGCACTCATAAGATATGCGTGCTTTGTCAGCATCAAAATAGCGATCGGATTCAAAAAGTCAACAATCTTCCCCTTTTTGATGATGACAAGCACACCAGAGAAAAATGGGTACATCTTGAAAAGGCTCCCCCTAAGAATATGCAAAATATAGAATATAGATAGTAACGCTCAAGCATATTCATGAAAGAAGACATTACAAGAAATTATGCATTTAAATTTTTGCGTTAAAGCACACACTCAAATAATTGTCTCTAAGATTGGCCCCTAAAATTTTCCCTTTCGGTCATTATCATTTTGCTAAAAAACATTCTCCCCCTTTTGTCATCAACAAAAGGGTTAAGCTAACTAGAAAACATTTTGATCATTTAAAAATAGACTTAACAAAGAGAACTCCTCCTTTAAAAAAAAATGATATTTATTTTTCTTAGAAAAACTCTCTCCCCTCCCCCCCGTTTTTTTTATAGAACAATTGGGCATAAAAAAATTTATAACTCGTTGAAAAATATAACAATTAAGCCCGCAACAATTTTTATAACTGGTCATTAAAAGATTAAAAGACACATGACAAACAAGATCAGACCAGGATTATCCACAACCCATGACAATTTATACATATCATAAGACCTGTGAAGGATTTGAGTTCAACACACACGTCATATGATAGCAAATGTAGGTTTGAGCATAAAAGCGATCTAATTAGTTCATATGCATTTCATGTATGATCCATGAACCAGTTATATAACACCCCTTAAAAATTTATAAACAATATAATTTCATGACATAAAATTTCAGTACAATACAAGCACATTCATGAAAACATTTAAGCACACAAGCAAGATATAAAAATATTCTATATAAGTTCAATTCTTGCTTTTATAAATGTACATATATATATATATGTATGTATGTAGGTATGTATGTATGTATAAAAATATATATCCTCTTATGATTTTCAATTAAGACTGGGGCTTATGCTTGTTGAAAAAGAAACTTTAATTCAAAACTCAAGCAAGCATTATTTTTATGGTTTATCATTTGAGTACAAATCATAAAGTACAAGAAAAAATGCAATCATATAGATCCAAAGATATTAAATAATTTAAAATAGGGATCATATGGCAAAGTAAAGAACCGTGGCAAGCAGTATATTTTCATTTAAAATTTTCAATAAAAGCATCATGCTTTAAAGTACACAAGCCACAGAAAATTTCAAAACAAATCTAAGCCTATAATGTTGGTGAGCATAACAAGATAGGAATTTATTTTTAGATGCTCCCCCTATCAGTTTGAATTCGTGCTTAGACACTGTTAAATACTTATACTGATACTGATTGTGAAAATTCATTAAGACTTTGATCAATATAAGTCCTATTTTCATTCTTAAATGAAGTTTACTGGGTATATGTTAAATCATTTGTTTTTCACTAGTTAGACTATTCATAGAACATCCATGCCCCAGAAATATAAATTCATGTGCAAGGCATTCATATGCCCCAAGAAGAATCAATATCAAATATTAATGCAATATAGATAAGATATGATGTTTATGGTACCTAGAAGGACTTCGGACTCAAAAAGTAGAAACAATAATGGTGTTAGTCCACGGGTCAGGTGAATTAAATCCTTTTCTCAAGGATGGGGCTTAAACTCACCGATATAGTCTCAAGCACATAAAAGTGCATTTACGGTCAAGGATGAATTTCATTTAAGCACACTCAACATATGTTCATCCTTCATAACATAAACTTTGTATGCGAGAGACTATAGGCATTAAGTTCCTATTCATTTTTACTAAAAGTGGGGCTTAAGCTCCCTTGTATATTTGCACGCATACATACTTGCGCTAAGTTCAAGGATGATGTTCATTTAAGAGCAGTCATTATAAAATCATCCTTTCATAGAATTCCAGTATGTAGCAAATATTAGTCTTTAAGTAAATATGCATGAAAAATTAAATTTTAATTTAACATCATGATAGCCAATTAAGGTTATACCCAAGTGTTATGCAATAGGGGTTCAAAATGGATGACACAACTCAAAAAATACACAATGCGTGTATACAGAATATAAGGCTCCCCCTAAGTCATGCAATTCTCCTAGTTTCATGGACTTGAATTATGTAATATGAAAGCCAACCATTTGGGTCCTACACTAAGTTCACAACTTGAGGACAAGGACCAAATGATGTCCATGAACTAGTTCATCCTAGGAAAAAAATGTGTACACGTTTTTCGATTGTGCACACAACATGCAAGATATAACATGTACTGACCTATTTAATTATTGTGCAACCTAGGAAGGGAAATGTGTTGCTCATACTAATTGAAAGTTAAGGAGTTGTCCCAAGAGGGGGGGGGGGTGAATTAGATTATTAAAATTTCTTTTAATTCCTTTTGTGAATTCTTTAACCTCTTGTTAATTTATCAAATACACAGCAAGAACTTTATTACTTTAATCAATACACAAACCAATCACAACATAACACAAGTTAACCAAAACTTAAACAAACATCCAACCAATTAACAACTTAAAGTAATTAATCACAAAATATAATATTCGGCTTTTTGACAATTCTCAGCTTTTGTATGTAGCCCTGTGCATATCTTTGATTCAAGCCCTGTATTGATGAATTTGATTTCTTAATATGAAACACAATATGAAATCCAACACTATTTCCAAAAACTTAGAATTTAATAAACTTTAAGTTAATAATTCTTCGGTTTGAACCAATCAACATACTCCCTTATGGTTTCCGCAATTTGTATTGATCAACCAACGTACTTCCTTTTGGTTTCCACAAATCCCAAAATCAAATTAATCTTTAGTTTATTTAATATCCAATCCACGTAGTATATATGATTCAAAAATTAAAGTTCAACCAAGCAGTTTAATATTTGTTGGAATTTAAAGAGAGTGAGGAAAGAGAGTGACACCATGTTTTTTATGAGGTTCAGCTTATCCCCAACCTACGTCCTCGCATTTGGCCAATACCACCAAAGGATTCCACTATACCATTCCTTTCCGAGTGAAACAAACCTTTTATAAGCGATACCCCACACTTAGACACTCCTTTAGTAGGCTAGAGCAATGCCTCTCCAAGTGATGTCCCACACTCGATCACTCCCTCAATTGGTTAGAGCAGTGCCTCTCCAAGTGATACCCCACAATTGGTCAATGAATCAACAACCTGGAATTGTCCAAGAACTACATGAAAGAAGAAATAAGAAACAATATGGTGTACAAATGCCTCTAACAATAGAGCTAATTAGTACAATTTAAATCTATATACTTCAATCAAAATCACAATATGGAAAGATGAAGCTCAAGAAGATATTACCGGGGGTTTTTTCTTAGTTGTAAAAATCAGTTAAGAACACAAGAACTGTGGCCTTTACTTCAGCAAAATCTCAGTAGTGAAACTTAGAAATTTAATGCACAAGAGAGTTTTGAGAGAATTAGGAGATTTGAGAGCAAGAAAGATTGATTGCTGTATTTTCTTGGTGTAATTAATCCTTAGCCTTGGGGGGTTATTTATAGATGAGAAATCAAGTCTATTTCGTGTTCCCCAAGTGACTTGGAGTGTTTCTCTAGTTTATAGAAAGTTTAGAGCACAAGAAATACAAATTTTAATTTAAAAACTTTTAAAAAATATGATCGTTAACAGTGTTCAGTAGACTGAAGTGTCGGGTTCAGTCTTCTGATGTACTTTAAAACATTGAAAAATTCAGTCTGGAAATAGGGTTAGAAGACTAAAGTGAAGGTTCAGTCTTTTGAGGGTATACTGCCTCTTCAAGATTTCTCCATAAAATTCTTTCGTAGACTGAACTTATTTTTTAGTCTTCTAAAGAAATTTTTTAGTCGACTGAAGTTAAACTTCAGTTTTCTGGGTAGACAAAAACTTTGATTTCTTGACAACTTCGACCCCCCTTTAGTATTTTGGTCATAATGATTTCTATATAACTACAAATTATACGTTCTTGGTGTCAAAAAAAGGCTAAGAGAAAATATCATAACTTGCATGTTGAACACTTTTTAAAATAAGTAGTTTTTGATAGAGAAAAATACACATCAATATAGATATGGAAAAAATAACAGCATTTGGAAAATCCTATTTTTGGTGCTTTTCATTTTAAAAGTTATTTTAATCTTTTTGAAATAATTTTTGACCTTATAAAAATAATTTCCAAGTATTTTAAAAAGTATCTAGGTCCAAGAATTAACCTAAGAGCTTCATGCATCCATATTGAAATTGTTTGAGGTACTTACATAAAGACTTCTTAAGACTTTGACATTCTAAGCACTTAAGTCTTCATGCCCGTCTTTCTTTGACTCCATCTTGTCTTCAAGCTTCAATATACTTTAAGATTTTAGCAAGTAATTTTTAACATTCATGCTCTCATGACCTTCAAGTTTTATTAAATCATCTTTGAATCCATGCCTTGACTCTTTAAGCTTCATTTGATCATCTTTCTTTGGAGTATAAACTTTTATTGATCTTTTTGAGCACTTGACCTTATATTCTCTTTCTTGAGTCCTGTCACATCATCACTTAACCAAATATGTTAAGTTTCTATGATTTTTTATCATAAAAATAAGATTTTAAATCTTGTAAGGCCAACACCAATCAAGAATTAAATTCTAGATAGTACAAGCACTCCTTTTAGCGCAACTATACTCGTTATCTATTAATGCATTTTATCATTTGTTCAGTATAGTCTTCCCAATATGTTCTTGTGCATTCATCTTCAACTAAGGATGGAAAATTAGTATTCTTTTATGTTTCACTCATCCTTTTAAAAATATTTTTGTATGCATTTAATTATTTTCATTTTAATACATGGTTTCTTTTTTGGGAAAAGATCTACCGAAATTTCAGCAACATGCCGTTTGTAATTTGAATATTTTCCCATTTTTACTGTAACGACCTGCTTAATTTACAATATAATTAATTATATAAACATTCTGATACCACTAAATAGCCATAAAATCAACCCGAACCCGTGGGTAGCTAGGATACACATGTCATACATAGCAGAAACCTAAGCAGCAGTAAAAATAAAATTACAATCTCCAAACCATAGAGTACATAATACCAGAGTTATCTACAGTCCACCATAATACTACATGTATACACATATACAATCCCCAAAAACATCAAAAGATACATCTAGGATCTAATATCAAAACCCACTGACCCTAGTACAAAAGACTCACCCTCATAGCGTGGTGATAGATACTGCCTCAGCGGCGACCTCGGTCCGTCGGTCTATCTGGGTTCCCTGAAATGGTTTAAGCTAAGGGTGAGACACCTCTCAGTAAGGGAAATAAACTAAATACAGTTGTGTGACAATATGAATATTTAATGCTATAATAGATATACAGTACATTTCACATACAAGAGAACGTTGATCATAACATAGCTGAATAAACATATAGTTTCATAATTCTAATAAATCATACTATTCATGAATTTTATGATATAACTAGTAATACTGAAATTTACCCAGGATGGATAGCTAGATGATGTCATGTACTACGCCACATGAGGGGTTGTGCAGCCCAAAGGTGGGACTTGACAATGGCTGGCCGACCACTGCCGAGTTAAAAATATTTGTAAGTACGATGGGCCCGCCATACCCTGGTCGGGACTGCTAGGTAGATGTATACAACTTTACATAGAAAGTCACATCTACTATCCATCTCCTACCCCCCTACAAGCAAGGGCAGTTAGCATAAGTCTGAACTAAACTGAACTTTTATATATAGCTACGGTACCGTGCTCTTGTAACTGATCTGAACTATCACATGAGGTCCGATAACATATAATACATGATAATATACTGTTTAACGTAAATAGATTGATAGCATGTTCTGATTTCTAAAATAACATAAATAAATGCTGCCTTGCGCCAATTACATTCATATCTATGGCCTTGCACGGAAACATTCATAATTACGTCCTTGTGCCGAAAACATACATAATTATGCCCTTGCGCCGAAACATACATAATCCACGGCCTTGCGCTGGCTATCAATTATGACCTTGTGCTGAACATAACATACATACTGATTTGAATAAATGCATTATTTATCATGTATTCTAAAATTATAATGTATTGTATTATATTGAAATAACTGCAAATATGCTTTCTTGTAAACTTGATTAACATAATAATATTTGAGTAAAATAATATTCATGCCACACAATGCTGAATAAAACCATAACTTCCATCCTAAAATCATTTTTCCTGTACAACAGCAGTATTTTCCCAAATATGCATTTTCTACTAATATACTCATACATATAATACATGCTTTCTGAAAATCAATTTGCTAATAAGTAATAATAATTTTTATAAAAATTAACTATTTTAGTTTACTCCCTTACCTGACTTCTGAAACCTTATAAAATTTAGTCTTACACTCGTGATTACGCGTCAAAATTGCGTAATTGGGCATCTTAACCCGGGTTTTACAGTTTATATTTTTAATTAAATGTTCAAAATTATCCAATATTTTAATAAAGTACCAAAATCATCATTCTTGAACTTTATTGCACTATTTTTGAAGTTTTGGTAATTTTTTTGTCGCAGGAAAATTCCCGGGAATCAAAACTAACACCTGTTCGTATTTCATGCATAACTTTTCTGTCTGAGCTCTGATCGAGATGATTAAAATTTCTAGAGAAAGAGGAAAGGATGATCTACAACTTTTGTGTTTTGAGTTTTGTGAGATACAGGCTCTAGAAGAGTCAAATTTGCAATGAACAGAGAATGAAAAAAATGAAAAAAATATAGCAATTCGGGTCAACTCCAATTGGGTCAAGTTGTCGGGTCAAGTTGGCTGGATCTGGGTCTAGGGATTTCTTCCCCAATCTCTATTTATTCTTCTCTTCTCCTCTTTCCCAGCCGTGCCCTATGCACCAAGCTCTCCTCTTCTCTCCCATATACTCTTCTTCTTCTTCTTCTCCTCTCCTTATTTTTCCTTGCTGTCTCCTGTCTTCTCTTTTGGTATCTCTTTTAGCTTTTCTATCTTTCAGTATTTCTCTTCTTCTTTTTTCTCTTTCTTCTTCTCCTTTCCCTCCTTTTTCCTCCTCTGTTTTCCTGCTGAAACTCCCTCTGCACAGCCACTCTGAGTCCACGGATTTCCAGCAACTCAGTCCCATCTGTCCCTCTGCTCTATCCACATCCGAGAGGCCACCATCACCCGAGCTCTCCTCTGCTCCAGCCACAACCCCCTGTTTGAGCTCCAGCCATCACCATCCCAGGAAGCTCTGCAACTTGCTGCAACAGTCCAGCCTCCACCCGAGAAGCTGTTGCAACCAGTTGAAGCCCGGGAGCTCTCTTTTCTGCAGGCCACACCAGCAGCAGCAGCAGCTACCAACTGCTGCCAGCATACCAGCAGCAATCTGCTGCCAATCCGAGACCTCCATGGCTCTTTCTCTCTCTCTCTTCTTCTTCTTCCTTTCTTTCTTTCATTTATTTCTTTTGATGGATACTATTGTGTTTATTATTATTTATCTATGTTATTTGCAAGTTTGAATTTTAGTGTTTTATTTTGTAATGGTTATTTAATTGTGTTTTTCTTCTTCTTGTGTTTTGTTTTGTTTTGTCTTCCCATAAATTAGTAGTAGATTAATTTAGTTGTTCTCTTCTCTTAAAAAAATTTAATTTTTAATTGAAGTTTGATTTAGTTTTGGTTTCTTCTTGTTAAAGTTCGTGTTTTTATATATTGTCTGGGTATTTCTTAAGTTTTCAAAATACTAAATTTTGGTTCGAATTCTCGATTTTTGTTAAAGTTTCAATTTTTAGTGCATGTTTGTGTCTGTTTGAGTTTCCATAGTGTGCTTTTAAGATCATGTCCGAAGTTACCATCTTTAATTAGCACGTGCTTCGGTATTTCCTTAAGTAGATAAGGGTTTCTATTCTTGTTTTCTTTTATTTAGTGCATGTTAGTTTAGGGTTTTAAATTATGTGTCATTTAATTCATCAAAAGTGAAATTGAACAATCTTGAAAAACTCCGAATCTGAACTAAGTTCAGTGCAATTTAATTTTGATTGAGAGAACGTTAAATCTGAGATTAAACGCATTCCCTGAGGAGACGATCTAGCCCTTGGGCTTAATATTATACGATAGAACTCCTATACTTGGGGATAGTTTCTGAGCTGCTCATTTTTCGAGTGAGTCAAGTTTTTGGTGCCGTTGCCGGGGAATGTCGGTCTTAGTCTCAAATTTGCATTTTTCTCGTCATTTTTGTTAGTTTTATGAAAAATAAAAAAAAATAGAAAACAAAAACAGAAAAAAAAAAATCGAGTTTTGAAAAATGGCTGCACCTGCACCGCGCACGATAATGGACTTTTTGCAGCTTGAATATGCCACTTCATCCTCTTCCACTGTTCTTCCTTATGACGAGCTTAATTTCATGATGCAGCGCGGGAGGACATCGTTGCTACCCGAGTTCTACAGGACGGAATCTGAGTGCCCATATCAGCACTTAGCAGAGTTTGAATTAACCTGCAATATGTTTTTCTCTCATGCTAAAACTGATGAATCGATTCGACTAAATTTATTTCTTGCTACTTTGAGACCTCACTCTATCATTAATTGGGTTGATATGGAGCGTGAATTCCTGCATGCATTTTGTCCCTCACAGAAAACTCAATTTCTGCTGAAACAGATTCTTAATTTTGTGCAGCAAGATGACGAGACATTTCGGGCTTGCTGGGAGCGATTCAAGGATTTATTAAGCACTTGTCCACATAACGGGTTTGACTCATGGAGGTTAGCTGATTGTTTTTATACTGCTCTTACCCCTGATTGCAAGTGTTTTGTCCAGACTATGTCTAATGGAGAGCCTGTCAGCGAGGATCCAGATCAGGTATTATCATTTTTTGATTACTTAGCTGACAATGTCCCACAATGGAACACACAATGCACTCAGGCACCCATAACTGCACATCCTATCAGTACAATCGGTGGTGGAGATGTATACGAGCCAAAAAACTACCCAAACAACCCTCCGCCTCAATATCAGCCACAACAGATCTCTCCGAGCTGTACGTCGTCAGACCTTTTCGAGGATAGCATAACACAGATGGCGAATATGCTCCAGTAGTTCATGAAAACTCAAGTCGATCATAATAATGAATTGCAGGACACCATTAATGCGATAGGCACGCAGTTGGATATCTTAGAAAACGAAGAATTGCTCGCAGAACCTCAGCCTAGTCCTCAAAAGTACCAGCAACCACAACAACAAATGCACGATGATCTCTTTGAGGCAGCAGAGGCCACCACCACTTCGAGATGCGAGAAAGAATTTCCCCAACCTGAGATGCTCATCGTCGGACAACCAGTTGTCCCAGCACTAGAAGTCACGGCTGAACCAGAAGAGGTCAAAGAAAAATCAGAGGAAACGATGTTAGAACCGGAGCAGTTAGTTGATGAGGAGACTGATACTCATACGGAGTACCAACCTGTGGTACCTAATACTCCAAGCTCAGAAATCATGAAACCGTCACCCCCGCCTAAATCAGATGTTAAGGAGCCTAATGTGGAGGTAGAATTTTGCAGTGGTGAGATGATATGTGCGCCCGATAAAGAGGGTGACCAGTCTGGTGAGCATATAATTTTCAAAGAACCAGGTAAAACCTTTAATGTTAATGCTTTTGAAGAACTGCAGGTAATTATTCCGATCACTTTCTCTCAACCATTAGTTCATAAAGAAGTACATTTCCTGGAAACAATGTTGAATAAAGACCCTTTCTTATCCACACACGAGGGTCGACCTGCACACAAATTGTTTGGTACTTTGACACGCATTAATTCATTTGAGGTTGATTTTCGTGCGGGTATGAAGACTGATCCACTGTGGCGGCTTAAATTTGGAGAACGGCCGGTGCAATTTATAGACCTACGGCCACCAGACGAAATTCCTCCAGAGCCTCCGCCAAGACAATTGTGATGTTTTTCTTTCCCTTATTTTCCTTTTATTTTATCTTATTTTATTTTTAGTTAGTTTTCAGGTCTATTTTCTCGTAGTTCGATCTTTGTTTTCCATTATTTCGCCACTCAAGTACGCCTTACTTTTCCCGTGCATAGTATTTTCTATTTCCCCTATGCTTTCACATTGAGGACAATGTTCCACTTTAGTTGGGGGGGATGAGCATTTGTAAGTGACACTGTGCATGTACACGTACTGGGTTTAAAAAAAAAAAAACTCAAATAAAAAGAGAAAGAAAGGAGGAGCACTGAGGAATTACATTGCACTATGTCATGCTTAACACTTTGTATACCCTTCGCGTACTTGCGTATAACTTAAGAATGACACACTTAAGTCAATCATGCGTAGTTTTCTCTTTATATGATCTTATGACTCCATGAAGAATCGATTGGTAGTACATTCGTGTTAATTTGACTATATAATTTCCTGTATTTATACGGCATCTCACGAGGCTGAATAAACACATTCACGTGATTCATTGCACTTAGGGTTTCATGTGAGCACTGAGAGAGCACCCGTGGAGACTATAACACCTTGTGAGATATCCTTGAGCTATTTATCGTCCTTTTGAGCGTTAATATCAAATCAGAGTTCATGGAACTCAATTCTGTTTTTTTGGATGATTTCTTGTACACTAGTCTTTGTTTTTGATTTGCTAGTCTAGAGGTGACACCTAGTGGGGAGATAGAAACCTAGGTCTTGTAGCTTACTCAAAATGTGAAGGCTGAGCCACCCTTAGAGATAGACTTAATTCATGAACTCCTATTCGAGCTCAATTCCCATTGATTGTTTGAAGATTACAAAAGAAGTGTTATATTGTCCTTATTGCTCAAGAAAAGATAGAAAATAAAGAATGAGCAAAAAAAAAATAAAAATTAAGCAATACACATGCACATGAAATGAAATGTCAATGTTGGCCCAAATACATATCACAAAAAGTCAAGGACGACACATATTTTCCACGTATGAAGATTCTTCAACTGATTAATGCCTCAGATGCATTCACGACAAGTTTGTGAGTAAGTTGATCTAGGGTGGTCTCGGTTGGATATGGCGAGTAGGTGAGAAGATGCTAGGGTGAAGGACCCGACACCTCATAGATAGGCTAGATCCTTTCCAGACTAGTCCACTCCATATACTTTGCGTTGTTCCTTTTAATATGTGGGATGTTTGATCGCGACACTCCTCCTCACATATGATGAGTGAACCCATTTTCTTTGAGTGTTCTTGAGGGTATACCAGTTAGGCCGAGTCAAAATGACCGTTCTGTAGGTGTCCACTGACGTCCTAGGTGTATTGAGTCACACACATCACACACACCTCGAGAGTTTACTGTTTATACTCGAACTTATATGATTGCATTAACTCTAAATGTGCCTCTGATTAACTTCATGTGAGTATGCTGCTCTCAAATCACATATAAACGATGAAACTTGCATGAGTGACGTGCTTTTGAGTCATGTGCTTTGAATATGAACAAGCCTATGTGAAATTCAGTAGTATTCTTGTATATGAAGTGGTATAATTATGTCGCAATGTGCATTGATTTCATGATTACTGGAGTATGTAGTTGTAGATACCACCCTGAGATTCATTCACGTCATTTGCTAGAGACTAGCAAAACGCTAGTTGGTGGGTGTGATTACGCGTCAAAATTGCGTAATTGGGCATCTTAACCCGGGCTTTACGGTTTATATTTTTAATTAAATGTCCAAAATTATCCAATATTTTAATAAAGTGCCAAAATCATCATTCTTGAACTTTATTGCACTATTTTTGAAGTTTTGGTAATTTTTTTGTCGCAGGAAAATTCCCGGGAATCAAAACCCACACCTGTTTGTATTTTATGCATAACTTTTCTGTCCAAGCTCTGATCAAGACGATTCAAATTTTTATAGAAAGAGAAAACAATCATCTACAACTTTTGTGTTTTGAGTTTTATGAGATACAGGCTCCAGAAGAGTCAAATTTGCAATGAACAGAGAATGAAAAAAATGAAAAAAATATAGCAATTCGGGTCAACTCCAATTGGGTCAAGTTGTCGGGTCAAGTTGGCTGGATCTGGGTCTAAGGCTTTCTTCCCCAATCTCTATTTATTCTTCTCTTCTCCTCTTTCCCAGCCATGCCCTGCGCACCAAGCTCTCCTCTTCTCTCCCATATACTCTTCTTCTTCTCCTTCTTTTTCTTCTCCTCTCCTTATTTTTCCTTGCTGTCTCCTGTCTTCTCTTTTGGTATCTCTTTTAGCTTTTCTATCTTTCAGTATTTCTCTTCTTCTTTTTCCTCTTTCTTCTTCTCCTTTCCCTCCTTTTTCCTCCTCTGGTTTCCTGCTGAAACTCCCTCTGCACAGCCACTCTGAGTCCACGGATTTCCAGCAACTCAGTCCCATCTGTCCCACTGCTCTAGCCACATCCGAGAGGCCACCATCACCCGAGCTCTCCTCTGCTCCAGCCACAACCCCCTGTTCGAGCTCCAGACATCACCATCCCAGGAAGCTCTGCAACTTGTTGCAACAGTCCAGCCTCCACCCGAGAAGCTACAGCAACCAGTTGAAGCCCGGGAGCTCTCTTTTCTGCAGGCCACACCAGTAGCAGCAGCAGCTACCAACTGTTGCCAGCATACCAGCAGCAATCTACTGCCAATCTGAGACCTCCATGGCTCTCTCTCTCTCTCTCTCTTCTTCTTCTTCCTTTCTTTCTTTCATTTATTTCTTTTGATGGATACTATTGTGTTTATTATTATTTATCTATGTTATTTGCAAGTTTGAATTTTAATGTTTTATTTTGTAATTGTTATTTAATTGTGTTTTTCTTCTTCTTGTGTTTTGTTTTGTTTTGTCTTCCCATAAATTAGTAGTAGATTAATTTAGTTGTTCTCTTCTCTTAAAAAAATTTAATTTTTAATTGAAGTTTGATTTAGTTTAGGTTTCTTCTTGTTAAAGTTCGTGTTTTTATATATTGTTTGGGTATTTCTTAAGTTTTCAAAATACTAAATTTTGGTTCGAATTCTCGATTTTTGTTAAAGTTTCGATTTTTAGTGCATGTTTGTGTTTGTTTGAGTTTCCATAGTGTGCTTTTAATTCCGTGTCCGAAGTTACCATCTTTAATTAGCACGTGCTTCGGTATTTCCTTAAGTAGATAAGGGTTTCTATTCTTGTTTTCTTTTATTTAGTGCATGTTAGTTTAGGGTTTTAAATTATGTGTCATTTAATTCATCAAAAGTGAAATTGAACAATCTTGAAAAACCCCGAATCTGAACTAAGTTCAGTGCAATTTAATTTTGATTGGGAGAACGTTAAATCTGAGATTAAACGCATTCCCTGAGGAGACGATCTAGCCATTGGGCTTAATATTACACGATAGAACTCCTATACTTGGGATAGCTTCTGAGCTGCTCATTTTTCAAGTGAGTCAACCCGTAGGGTTCCTTGTTCAACAACCTGAAAACAATGTCTCTTAGAACAAAAGTTTAGTATTTTCTTGACTACTACAATTTTTACAACTACAAGAAAGTCAAATACTAAATACAAAGTCTTACCCTAAACTTGGGATGAAATCCAAGGCAGCCCCACCAACGATCCACTCCAGTAGATTTGAAGAGAACTTTCCCAAGAGTGTCGCGGTGGCCTCAGATCATTGAACCGGCAAGAATCCAGCCTGAAAACTTAGAGAGAAGGTAGATGGGTCCAAGAGGAGAGAGAGAAGAGGATTTGTGCGTGAGTTTTCAGCTGAAAAATGAAGTTTAGGCTATTTATACCCTAACCTTTGACGATGAGCCACGTCACTTCGTCGATGAGGTCAGGAAGGAAATTCATCGATGAATGCTTATCCTCGTCAACGAAATTCAGAACTAAGACATATCCTCTCGGTATCTTCTCGTCGACGAGACACGCCCCCATCGACGAGCCCCTCATGTGTTATCGTTGATGAATCCCCTATGTTTGTTGATGAGACCCTGTATAATTTTCTTCTTTAATTCCCTCTTTCCTCTCCTCCTCCTCCTCCTATTATTAAATTATGATAATCATTCGGGTCTTTACATTCTCCCCTCCTTAGAAAAATTTCGTCCTCGAAATTTACTATCTATATGATTCATCATCCCTTAAAAATAAACAGTCTACTTATTTTATTACTTACCCTAGCTTATGACGGAGGAGTACCGTGGTTACATTTTAAGTTTTGAGAGATTACATATGTAAAATAAAATTCCCCCAAAACAAAAAAACTACTCACTAACTAAAATATCACATGTACCTGCAAAAGAAATACCGTATAATTACTTACACTTTCTTGGTTATGACTGAACTTCTTGAAACAATTGTGGGTATTTCTGCCTTATCTGTTCCTCAAGCTCCCAAGAAGCTTCTTTTATTGCATGATTTTCCCACAAGATTTTCACTAGAGGAATCTTCTTGTTACGTAATTGCTACTCTTTCCTGTCCAGAACTTGTACTGGTACCTCCTCAAAAACTTGTGAATCACTGAGCTCTAATTCACCATAAATGATCACATGAGAAGGGTCTGGGACGTATTTTCTCAACATAGAAACGTGGAATACGTCATATATCCTGGACAATATAGGTGGTAAAACTAACCTGTAGGCAACTGTCCCCATTTTTTCTAGAATCTCAAATTGGCCAATAAACCTAGGGTTAAGTTTACCTTTCCTTCCAAATCTCATAACCCCTTTTAACGAAGCTATTTTCAAAAACACATGGTCACCGATATCAAACTCCAACCTCCTGCGGTGGTTATCAGCATAACTCTTCTGTCGACTCTGAGCTGCACCAATTTTATCCCTGATGAGCCGAACCTTATCATACGCTTGTTGTACTAACTTTGGCCTCACAACTCGCCGCTCACTCATCTCATCCCAATATAAAGGAGAACAACATCTCCTATCATAAAGTGCCTTAAACGGTGCCATGCCAACGCTGACCTGATAACTGTTATTATATACAAACTCCACCAGTGGCATAAATTGGGTCTAACTATTCCCAAAATCTAGCACGAATGCTCAAAGCATATCTTCTAATATCTAGATCGTCCTCTCAGTTAGCCCATCTGACTAAGGATGGAATGCCATACTAAAATATAGCTGAGACCCTAAAGCCTCTTGCAAGCTCCTCCAAAAATGCGACGTGAAACGCGGGTCTCGATCTGACACTATAGACGCTGGCACTCCGTGAGAATGGACTATCTCCTGAATATAAATCTCTGCCTAGCGGTTAAGGGAGTAGCTGATCTTAATAGGAAGGAAATGGGCGGTCTTAGTCAAATGGTCTACAATCACCCAAATCGCATTCTGGCCATGCAACGCTGATGGTAGCCCTAAAACAAAGTCCATATATATATATATATATATATATATATATATATATATATATATGATCCCATTTCCACTTTGGGACAAAAAGTGACTGCAATTGGCTTTCTGGCATTTGGTGCTCAGCTTTTACCTGCTGGCACGTCAAATACTCTGCTACGTACTCGGCAAACTCCTTCTTTATACCACTCCACCAATACGACTCTTGTAGATCCCTATACATTTTCGTACTGCCGGGATAAACTGTGTATAAAGATCTGTGAGCCTCCTCCAAGATGGTCTTTTTGATGTCAGCATCAGTAAGAACACACAATCTAGAATGGAACTACAAAGCTCCATCATATGTAATACAAAATTCCTTTCCCTGACCATTCTGTACTCTGATCCTTACCTTTGCTAATTATGGATCTTCCTTTTGAGCAGCCTTAATCCTTTCCTGCAGTGTAGGCTATACCACTAAACTGGCAATACGTGTCTGGGGATCACTCTCAACCAATTCTATGCTGAGTTTCTCCAGATTCATCAAAATCGGATACTGAATCCCATAGATGCCAACATTGGTCCCAAAGACTTCCTGCTCAACGCATCAGCTACCACCTTTTATGTCTCACGTTCAGTTCCTTCTTAGTGAAGAAGTATTTTAGACTCTTATGGCCAAAGAAAATTTCACATCGCTTGCAGTACAGATAATGTCTGCAAATATTCAATGCATGTACCACTGCAGCCAATTCAAGATCATGGGTTGGGTAGTTCTTTTCATATTCTTTCAGCTGCCTAGAAGCATATGCTACCACTCTACCATGTTGCATCAATACACAGCCAAGTCCCTTCAAGGACGCATCATTGTAGATAACATAACCCTCATTCCTTGATGGGATGATTAGTATTGGTGCCATGACAAGCCTCTGCTTCAATTCCTGAAAACTCTTCTCACAGCTATTGTCCTATTCAAATATGATGTTCTTCCTAGTCAATTGTGTTAGAGGACCTGATAATGCTGAAAATCCTATAACGAAGTGACGGTAATAACCAGATAATCCCAAGAAACTCCTAATCTCTTGGATGTTCCTCAGTCTAGCCCAATTCACTACCATATCAATCTTACCAGGATCCACAGAAATTCCATCCCTTGAGAAGACATGCCCCAAAAACACAACTTTCTCGAGCTAGAATTCACATTTACTGAACTTGGCATATAACTTCTTTTCCCTAAGCGTCTGTAAAACTTGCCTTAAATGCATCTCATGCTCCTCAAGTAGACTAGTACATCATTAATAAAAACAACAACAAACCGGTCTAAATATGGGTGGAAAATCTTATTCATCAAATCCATGAATATCGAGAGAGCATTCGTCAGACCAAAAGGCATAACAAGAAATTCATAATGCCCATACCTAGTCCTAAAAACTGTTTTTGAAACATCTTTTGCTTTCACTTTCACCTGATGATAGCCTGATCTGAGGTCAATCTTAGAATACACCTGTGTACCCTGGAGCTGGTCAAATAAATCGTCTATACGGGGTAGAGGATACTTGTTCTTGATTGTCATCTTATTAATTTCTCTATACTTTATACACATCCTCATAAACCCGCCCTTCTTCTTTATGAATAATAGTGGAGCTCCCCATGAAGATACACTAGGTCGTATAAAACCCCTAGCAAGCAAATCTTGCAACTAATCTTTTAATTCTGCCAACTCTGCTGGTGCCATTTGGTAAGGTGCTTTATAAATTGACGCTGTACCTGGAAGTAGATCAATAGGAAAATCTACCTCATAATCAGATGGAAAACCTGGTAATTTATCTGGAAACACATCTGTTAATTCTTTTACTACCAGCGTATTAGTGAGCTTCAATTCATTCCCTGACATTTCCTTAAAAAAGGCCACGAACACCTGAAAACCACTCACGAGCAGTCTCCTCGCCTGAATAGCTGAAACCAACTAAGGTAGAGATTGCACTCACGACCCTATAAATCTGAATTCTGGTCTTCCTGGAGGTTTGAATATCATTTCTTTCGAACGACAATCTATACTGGCAAATTTAGCAGCTAGCCAATCCATGCCGAATATGACATCAAACCCATGCATGTTTAATACTATCAAATTAATAGATAAAATTCTCCCCTGAATATCAACTAGATAACCACGAAGCACCTTACTACACCTCACTGCTGACCCAGTCGGTGTAGTTACCAATAGTCGATGTCTAATAATTGTGTGTCTACCCCATATAATTTAATACACCCCATAGACACAGACGAGTGTGTGGAACCTGAATCAAATAATGCAATGACTTTAAACGAAAACATACTAACCATACCTGTCACTACATCGCCGACTGTCTCAGCATCACCCGATGTCAACGCAAAAACCTTGGCTGGACCCATATTTCTCTGCTGACCTCTATGTGGTGTCTGATAGCCTCCCCAAGCAATCTAGGAGTGAGAGTAGCACCAACCTGAGCCTGACAATCTCTCATCACATACCCTGGCTTACCACATCAGTAACAAATACCTCGCCCGACACGACACTCACCCGGGTGTCTTTTCCCACAAGTCGGGCAAACTGGAAGTGGCTGCATACCCTAAAAATCACGATTCCCTATCTCCTACCTTCGGTCTCTATAGTAGCCACCTCTCTTCCATGAACCATGACTGGACCCCTGTTGGGAACCAAAAGGTGTGAATCTCTTCTTCTATCTTTGCTCCTTAGCCTCCAATCACTCTCCAACCTCTGCTATAGTTGCTCGGTCCACTAGCTCAGTGAAATCTTGCAATTTCAATATCAATATCTGCTTATATATCTCTTTCATTAGAACTCTTTAAAACTGTATTACCTTCTTCATCTCATCTGGGATAATGTACGGGGCGAAGTGAGATAATTCAATGAACCTCGCCGCATACTACTGCACCGTCTGCTATCCCTAATGCAGGTTCACGAACTCCTCTATCTTATATTCCCTGGACGCGGCTGGAAAATACCTGTTGAAAAATATCTCCTTAAATAGATCCCATGTCATCTCTATAGGCATTGTCCTCTGCAGTTCTACTAGTTTCACTGCCGTCCACCATCTCTTGGCCTCTCTAGTCAATTTATATGTAGCAAACAATACCCTTTACTTCTCAGTACACCATAGCACTGCAAATGCTTTCTCGATTTCTTGCACCTAATTTTCAGCAATAGCAGGATCAGTTCCTCCTGAGAAAGCTAGAGGATTCATCTTAATGAACTTCTTAATCGAGTTGCCATGGCCTGCAGATGAACCACGCAGCTCTCTGGAATTCCTGGAAATTTTAGCCATGACTTGTTGTGCCATGCTGCGCAATACTGCATTTAAATCACCACCCATAGCGCCCGAGGGCCTAGCTCCCTCATTCCCACTAGCATGAGTGCTACTACCTCCAGGGTCCATACTGAAAACACAATAAACTTAATTTAGGACCCTATCCCCATAACATATCATCTAACTAGTATATTATATCTTAAACTAATTCATCACCCCTGATCTTAATTCAAGGTTCAATCTTACAACCTAGATACCAAACTCGATGATAGTTTACCATGACTTTCCTAAAATTGTCATCCTAGGAAAATCACACAAACCATCACGAAAGTCTTGCATCTAGCCTACAAAAGTAGACCTCAAATTCTCTTATCCTATACTCTGGTACTATTACTGGTGCATTCTAGAGTCTATAGAACCTAGTAACCTAGGCTCTGATACCAAACTGTAATGACCTGCTTAATTTACTTTATAATAAATTACATAAACATCTTGATACCACTAAATAGCCATAAAATCAACCTGAACCCGTGGGTAGCGGGGATACACATGTCCTACACAGCGAAAACCTAAGTAGCAGTAAAAATAAAATTACAATCTCCAAACCATAAAATGCATAATACCAAAATTTTCTACAGTCCACCATAATACTATATGTGTACACATATACAATCCCAAAAAACATCAAAAGATACATCTAGGATTTGATATCAAAACCCACTGACCCTAGTATAAAAAACTCACCCTCTTAGCAGGGTGATAGATACTGCCTCAGTGGCGACCTCGGTTTGTCGGTCTATTTGGGTTCCTTGAAATGGTTAAATCTGGGGGTGAGAAACCTCTCAGTAAGGGAAATAAACTAAATACAGCTGTGTGGCAACATGAATATTTAATGCTACAATAGATATGCAGTACATTTCACATACTAGAGAACACTGATAATAACATAACTGAATAAACATTTAGTTTCATAATTCTAATAAATAATACTGTTCATGAATTGTTTGATATAACTAGTAATACTAAAATTTACCTAGGATGGATAGCTAGCTGATGTCATATATTACCCTCCCATGACGGGCTGTGCAGCCCGAAGGCGGGACCTAACAATTGCTGGCCGTTCACTGCCGGGTCAAAAATTTTTGTAAGTACGATAGGCCTGCCATACCCTAGTCCGGACTGCCAGGTGAATGTCTACAACTCTACACTGAAAGCCACATCGACATCCATCTCCCACCCCCTTTACTAGTAGGGGTAGTTAGCACAAATCTGAGGTGAACCAAAGTTTCATATATAGCTACGGTACCGTGCTCCTGTAACTGATCTGAACTGTCATCCGGGTTCTGATAACATATAATACATGATAATATACTGTTTAACGTAAATAGATTGATAGCATGTTTTGATTTCTGTAATAACATAAATAAATGTGGCCTTCCGCCGATTACATTCATATCTACGGCCTTGCGGTGAAACATTCATAATTACGACCTTGCGCCAAAAACATACATAATTACGGCCTTGCGCCAAAACATACATAATCCACGGCCTTGCGCTGGCTATCAATTACGACCTTGTGCCGAACATAACCTACATATCGATCTGAATAAATGTATTATTTATCATGTATTCTGAAATCATAATGTACTGTATTATACTGAAATAACAGCAAATATGCTTTTCCTGTAAACTTGATTAACATAATACAATTTGAGTAAAATAATATTCATGTCACACAATGCTAAATAAAACCATAACTTCCATTCTAAAATCACATTTCCTATATAACAATAGTATTTTCCCAAATATGCATTTTCTACCAATATATCATACATATAATACATGCTTTCTGAAAATCAATTTACTAATAAGTAATAATAATTTTCATGGAAAATAACTGGTTTAGTTTACTCCCTTACCTGACTTTTGAAAAGTCCCTTATAAAATTTAGTCTTACACCCGTAGGGTTCCCCGTTCAACACCCTGAAAACAACGTCTCTCAGAACAAAAGTTTGGTATTTTCTTGACTACTACAATTTCTACAACTACAAGAAAGTCAAATACTGAATATAAAGCCTTACCCTAAATGTGGGATGAAATTCAAGGCAGCCCCACCAACGATCCACTCTAGTAGATTTGAAGAAAACTTTCCCAAGAGTGTCGTGGTGGCCTCGAATCATTGAACCGGCAAGAATTCGGCCCAAAAACTTAAAGAGAAGGTATATGGGTCGAAGAGGAGAGAGAGAAGAGGATTTATGCGTGAGTTTTCAGCTTAAAAATGAAGTTTAGGCTATTTATACACTGACCTTCGTTAACGAGCCACGTCACTTTGTCAACGAGGTTAAGAAGGAAATTCGTCGACAAATGCTTATCCTCATCAAGGAAATATAGAATTGAGACATATCCTCTTGTTATCTTCTCATCGACGAGACACATCCCCGTCGATGAGACCCTCATGTGTTCTCATTGATGAATCCCCTGTGTTCATCAACGAGACCCTATTTAATTGTCTTCTTTAATTCGCTATTTCCTCTCCTCCTTTTATTATTAAATTATGATAATCATTCGGGTCTCTACGTTTACCATGTCCCTGAAACCTGATAGGTTCAAGGAAGCAATATAATAATTCAGTTTGAACATGCGAGAACCTATAATATCTACCAGCATGCAATTTGCATCACTGCATCAGCTATGCAAAAGGCATTCAGTACAAGCATGTATTTCAATAGACAATCAATGATTCTTAAAATATAAACTATTTATCAGAAAGTAAAATCATAACTCAAGTAATGGATAGTGACATTTAACTAAAAAAGCAGATTCAAAAATAATATCCATCCATCATAAAATATATGCATTTAATACAAATGGATATTCGCATTTAGCTCATAGGTATATCATATCACAAGTAAAATCCATCAAAAAAATGAAATTCAACTTAAAGCAAGTAGTGGATGGTAGCATTCCGCTCACTTAGATAATCCAATGTAAATGGAATAATAAAATGTTTCTATATTAAGCGCTATTTAAATGAAGGGTTTATTGAATGAATGTTAAAATTTTTGCTCCCCCTTAATTATGTAGCAAAAAAATTTCATATTCAATTAATAATGTTTGGCATAACTAATATTTTCTAATATGGGAAGAGCTTATGAATTCCTTAGACAAAATTTATCATTTAAAAATGATTTATCATTAAAGCTCAATGTTGAGTTTAGGATTAAACATTACGTAGAAAATGATCAATTTCCTAAAGCTCATTATAATGTGATGGACAAAATAGTATGCTATATTTAAAATATTTGTACTACAACACATATAGCATCATTTCACAAATTAAAACCATTGTCCATTTGAAGGGGATAGCCAAAATATTCATATGTATTCACCAATCACAAAAATGTTTGTTGTTGGCCTAACATGACTTTCAAATCTTGTTTTGATGATAAGAAATAAGGGATAATTTAACAAGTTATGGTTTAAGTGATGATATTTTAGGAAACCTAGTATGTCAGTTCAAAAGGTGCAAGAATTGAAAGTCCAAAGATCACAAGTACCATAAAGTTATACTTCATTCACAAGGTTATCAAATGAAAGCTCAAAGAGGTCCAAGATGGTCAAGACATATGAAGCTTAAAGAATACTAAGGCTCAAGGAAAATATGATTCAAAGCAATGATATACATGAAGACTTAAAAGTTTAGAGAGTTTTTAATGTCTTTAGGAAGTCTTATGTAAGTACTTCACTTTAAATATAATTTTGAATGCTTTGAAGCTTATTAGGGGTTAATATGAACTTAGAGACCTTACTTTGAAAACCCTAGAAAATATTTTTTAAAGTATTAAAGCAAGATGGCTAAGGATTTTGAAAACAAACTTCAAAAATAGTATTTTTATCTATTTAGGCGACTAACCTCTACTTGGTTAGGCGACTGACAAAATTCCTGAGCTGAATTTGAAATGGCAGTGAAGGATCAGGTGACTGACCCTTGGTGCCTTAGGTAACTGACCCTATTTTGAACTGAAAAAAATACACTGTGTTCAAGGGTCAGGCGACTGACCCCAAAGGATTCAGGCGACTGACCCCAAAGGATTCAGGCGACTGACCCTAGTAAATGGCTAGTTTTTTAAATGACTTTTAAATTTCAAATTCAAGTTGCTTATGTCCCAAACTTTATAAAAACTTGGGAAACACTACAAGTTACTTGGACAACATGAATTTATCACTTTTTGAGTCTATAAATACATGGTTTCTCAAGTCAAATCACACACTAAGAATTGAAAATCAATTTTCAAGCTATGTTGCTCACTCTCTATCAAAGTCCTCTTGCACAGATATTCTTGCTGAGGATTTTCTAACATATACTAAGTATTTAATCACTGATTTAAGAGTAAAAACTTCTGAGTTTGATTCAGAACAAAGGAGGAAATACGGTGACATTCTTGAGCTTCAAATGCATTCTTATTTGATATTTACTTTGAAGTATAGCTGTGCTTAATCTTGTACTAACCAGCTCTATCTGAGAGCACTTCTTGTAGACAAGAATTCTTTCTTGTCTCTTTGTTTTCTTGATGGTTCATGATTATTGGATTGTTGTACCAAGTGTGGGGTATCACTTCGAGAGGGGGGCTCCACCCTAATTGAAGGAGGGATTGTAACGATTTGCTTCGATCGTAAAGAAGCATTATAGTGGAATCCTTAGGTGGTCTTGCCTAAGGCGAGGACATAGGCAGGTATAAACCGAACCTTGTAAAAGCTCGGTCTCACTCTCTACCCTTACTCTTTAATTTATATGCATATATAAATTGCGTGGCCGTTTGTCTAAGTGCAAGAAGCTAAAAGTTGAGATTGAGAAACTTTTAATTTAAGGAAGTACATTGATTGATCTTTTACAAAAACCTTAAAGGGAGCATGTTTATTAATCATTTGCGGAAACCTTAGTTAAAAGGAAGTGCATAAAGTTCATAAATACAGGGCTTTTATCAAACTCTACTTTGAGTTATTTATACGCTGAATCGTTGAAAGTGTTGCTGCAAAAATATTGGTTAAGTAAATTGTGATTGGTAAATTGGTTGGTTGATTGGGTATTGTTTGACATTATTGAAAGTATCATATTAAAAATCATTAGTTTGTGTTTTATTAATTCATTGATTGAGTGTGGATTGTGATTGGCTGAATTAATCGTTGAAAATCAAATCATTCTTGTGTGATTAAGAAACTTACAAAAGGTTGTGAATTTAGAAAAAGATTCAAAAAAAACTATTAAAAACCCAATTCACCCTGCCATCTTGGGACTACACCATAGTTCTTAATGGTATCAAAGCGACGTTATAGAAAATCTTAATTAGAAGCTATATAAAGATCTAAATGGCACACATAGGCGTAGCTCCCTTTGGAGAGGGTCAATCCTACTCTAGACCTCCGATATTTTGTGGTCTTAAATACATGTTTTGGAAGCAAAGAATGAGAATCTACCTGCAAACTATGGAGTGGAAAGCATGGAGGGTTGTCACACATGGTGATCTTATCCCTACCAAACTTGTAGATGGAAAAGAAATACCCAAAGAAGAAAAAGAAAAGATCGAAAAGGACCATAAGATGTTGCAATTAAACTTAAGTTCTATAAATGCTTTATACCGTGCTCTTGACATAAATGAATTCAATAGGGTCATGGCATGCAAAACAGCAAAGGAGATATGGGACAAACTAGAGGTAACCTATGAAGGTACTATTGATGTGAGAGATAATAGAATTGACATGCTTACTAGTGAATTTGAAGTTTTTAGGATGAATTCGGATGAATCCATTACAAATATGTACACTAGGTTCACTTATTTCATAAAATCCCTTAATGCCTTAGGGAAAACTTACTCTACTTATGAGATGATCCGAAAAATCTTTAGAGGTCTTCAACCCATTTGGGAACCCGAAGCCACAGCTATTACGGATGGAAGAAACCTTAAGAATACCTCACTAGATGAAATGATTGAATGCCTTCTCACCTATGAGATGGCTATGAATGAAAAGAATGCTGAAAACAAAAACAAAAAATCTATAGCCCTTAAGGCTGCCAAAGAAAACTCAAGTGAAGAAGGGGAAAATGCAGGTAAATTCGATGATGAAGAACTAGCCTTCATTACTAAAAGGCTTGGTAAATTCTTTAAAAGAAATAAGAAGTTTTCTAGAAAGTTTACAGGTTGAAAAACTGAAAAAGGAGATAGAAGTAAAAAGGAAAATAAGAATAAGAATGAACCCCCTACTTGTTATAATTGCAAAAAGGTTGGACATATTAAACCTGATTGTCCACAGCTGAAGAAAGACAAGAAGAAGAAAAAGAAGGCAATGAAAGCTACATGGGACGATACAAGCTCAAGCGAATCGGAGAATGAATCAAGTAAACAAGAGATGCCCAACGTATGCTTCATGGCTCATAATGATGAGGTAAATTCCTACTATAGTTCATCTGAAGAATCAAATGATGAATCATGCAGTGATTCATGTGAGAATATGCCGTCATACAAAGGAATTCAAGCTGAATTATTTGCCTTACACAATAGGTTCATAAAAGTAACTAAAAGTAACATTGCCTTAAAAGAACAAAATGAATCACTTAAAAATCGACTAGATACGTCAAAATCAGTTGAAAATGAAAAAGACTCACATATTGATGAGCTTATGACGAAAATAAATGACTTGTCTCAAGACTTATTTAATTACAAGTAAATGGTGGAAGTAAGAAAGACTCAGAAATAAAAGACCTTAAAAGTAAAATTGAAGACAAGGAGAAAATCATTTACAATTTTACTAAAGGAAAGGAAAACTTTGAAAAATTTCTTGGAAAACAAAAAAATGTCATTATAAAAAGAAGGAATAAGGTTTAATGGAATTGAGAACAAAAAGAAGAAGAATCTTTATATGGGATACTTTGTTAAAGAATCAAAGTATTATGCAAGCGCATCTTCATCTAATATCTATCAACATAGTATGTGCTTCTTATGTAAGAAAAAGGGACACATAAAATTTGATTCTCCATTTAAAAGAAAGAATGTGAAAATCAAGAAAGTTTGGAAAATTAAAGAAAGCAAATCTGAAATAAAGAAACCTAAGAAAGTTTGGCTACCTAAGAGTAACGTATTAAACCCTTCTTGTAGGTCTGCCTTAGGACAACCTCATCTCAAGACAAATGGTACTTGGACAGTGGGTGCTCTAGGCACATGATCGGGGATAAATCCAAGTTCACCTCATTAAGGCTGAAAGAAGGTGGATACGTTTTATTCGGAGACAATGTCAAGTCAAAATCCTTGGAATCGGCAAGATAGGTAAAAAATCTTCCCTCACCATTGATGACGTGTTATTTATAGATGGATTAAAACATAACCTATTGGGCATAAGTCAATTAAGTGACAAAGGATTTGATGTAATATTTAAGCAAGACAAATGTATTGTTGAAGATAAAGAAAAAAAAAATTATATTCATCACTAGAAGAATTGATAATGTATATTGCATAAATTTTGAAAAGTTGAAATCTCATCACATGCTTAGCAACTATAAATTAGGCAAGTTGGTTACGACATAGAAGGCTAGGTCATGCAAGTATGGACTTACTATCAAAACTAGTTAAGAAGAACTTAGTTAGAGGACTACCTAGTACAAAGTTTGTTGAAGATAAAATTTGCAATGCTTGTCAATTAGGAAAACAACCTAAGACCAACTTTAAGAAGAAGAAACACATCTCCACTAGCAAGCCTTTAGAGCTTATTCACTTAGACTTATTTGGTCCCACTAGGACTCAAAGTATAGGAGGAAAGCAACATGCTTTCCTCATTGTTGATGACTAATCCAAGTTTACCTAGGTACTCTTCCTAGCCTCAAAAGATGAAACATGTAGTACATTAATAAACTTGTGTAAAAGGCTTCAAAATGAAAAGGGCTATGGTTTGTTTGCTTTTTGAGTTTGATCTCTATTTTGATGCTGATGAAACACCAGTATCTTATGTGTGTATTTAGTATATGAATAGGCTTAAATTTCAACACACATAAGGAAAGGGAAAATGGAAGCTAGAATAGAACTAAAAAGTTCATATCATCTGGCGTATTCCAAGAAGGCAATAGCGCAAAGATGAAGAAAAAGACTTATGTTTTCAATTTGTAATGCATTTTGTTTTATATTTGGTGTGTAATAATGCATGGCATGCATGATGCGAATGATAAGCTCAGATGACCATGGATTAACCGTAGGGAATTGAAAAATGTCCATAGACTGACTTAGGACACAATACCCTTAATCTAAAATACTATAACTTATTCATAAGGGTTTCAAAAAGAATTTAGGGTCAACATTGGGACAAGAATGATGGTAGTTTTTTGGGCTTAATTAAAAGCCTCGGTCGACTGACAATCGCAAGGTCATTTGGCCTTGCTCGATTGGACTTAGAAAGTTGACCAAAGTCAAAGTTTCGATCAACCGAACCCTAAGCAGTTCAAAAGCCTTGGTCGACCAAACTAACCAGAAGTCAACATATTGACTTCGCTCTATCGACCGTTTTGAAATGAATGCGTCCTTCATGGTCGACCAAACTGACACGTGTCTGACCCCTATCTACTTGGTGAACTTATAGTTCAAAGTAGCCACGGTCAACCGAACCTTATGAACGGTCGACCGAACCTCAACCATGGTCGATCGAACCTACGAAGGGTTCAAAATCGCCTTTGGATGGTTGACCAAAACCTAAGTTCAAAAAATGCCACAGTCAACCAAAGTTAGTGATATGGTCGACCGAACCTTGAATATGGTTGACCGAACCTCTAGGTTTGGCAAATTTTTATCGCAGTTAAACAAGGTTATATTTCATTAAACCTAATTAAACATTTTCAAAAATGTTCTGTGTCCCCAATGGTCATATTTTCACCCAACTCTATATATACCCCTTCATTTGTCTTTATTAGCATAGGATTAGAAAAAATCATTAAGAAAAATTCTCTCAAATTTTTATACTCATTTTTTATCCTCTCTTTATTATTACTTTGAAAAATCTATTTTCAAGAGAGCATTTTATTTATCTTGGGCATTTGTTTTTACAGATCATATTGTTTTACTCTCATCTAGCATTCATTTTTCAAATCATATCTTTTGAGAGTAAATCCATAGTTTTCTCCTACATACTTCATTTGATAAATATTCTTGGGAGTTAATATTATTTGCTTGTGAATCTTGCACATCCATTGCAAGATTCGAAGGCTCATTTTATTATGCTTACGAAAATATTTTTGAGCCATAACCCCAGATTCTTCAGCACCTTATTGAGAAAAATATTTTTGGAGAAATTTCTTATCTGGGCATAAAATCTTTGAGCGCTCATCTATACATTTTTTTTTACTCAAAGATTATATTGAGAAAAACACCATACTCACACTGAGTTTATATTCTCATCATATGTGAGTGCATTAATTGATTGTGCGTAGTGGTACATAACTGCTTAGTGTAAGAAACATTTGTTTGTACACAAAAATTATTTGAATATCTATTGTATCCCCGATGTGTAATCAGAAGAGGGAGACTAGCCCTGTGAATAGTCCCAGACCGGTTCAGACCCAGTTAGGAGAACTAGGTGCACCAGCCTGTAAGGTGTTGTAAACGGTGTTGCTCCACCTGTGAAGTGAGTAACTGGTGGAATCCTTTTACTTGTGAGCTCAGGCAAGGATGTAGGCAGTATTGGCCAAACTTCGATAACATATCATGTGTCTACTATTAATTTCCAACTCTTTATATTCCTACACATGTATGCTATATTTGATATATTTTCAATGTCGTGCATGATTTAATTTTCGCATATTACTTTTATCTTGCCAATTGGTATAATGCTTAGAAAGACCCTAGGTTGTGAATTACTAATATTTGGTTTAACATAGGCAAAAGTTTTAAAATTCCAATTCACCCCATTCTTGGGAATACATGAATTCCAATAGTTTCTTAAACATAAGAAGTGATCAAAGAAAAGAATTTAATAATAAAGATGTTGAAAAATTTTGCAATGAACATGGAATTAGACATAACTTTTCAGCACCAAGAACTCCACAACAAAATGGAGTTGTTGAAAGAAAGGATAAAACCCTTCAAGAAATAGCTTGGACAATGTTAAATGAAAACAAACTACCTACGTACTTTTGGGTTGAAGCGGTTAACACCGCATGTAGTGTAATAAATAGAGTGTCCATTAGATAAAGCCTAAATAAAACTCCCTATGAATTATGGAAAGGAAGAAAACCTAACATAGCTTACTTTCATGTTTTTGGATGTAAGTGTTATATACTTAATGACAAAGATGACTTAGGGAAATTTGATGCTAAGTCAGGTGAAGGTATCTTTCTAGGATATGTAGCAAATAGTAAAGCTTTTAAAATCTATAATAAGAGAACACTAACAATGATTGAATCAATCCATGTAACCTTTGATGAATCTAATCCTTTTATAAAAGAAATTGAGGATGAAGAAAAAGATGATACTTCACAAAAACTAGAAGATCCAGAAATCAAAGAAGAAAAAGAAGAGAAAAATGAAGAAACTCCAAATGATGATCCTTTAGAAATTTCTGAGTTGCCAAAGGAATGGAAATATGTAAGAAATTTTAGAAGCTCGACAAGTCACTCTTCCATATGGAGGTGTTCTTAACCTCATCTTTGCTCATCTCAGGAATGGAAATATGTAAGTGTCACTACCCTTACTGAACTTGTCATAAAGCGTACTCAGTACGACCTTTTCAATTCTACGACCCTAAAGCAAATGGGATACGAAAAGCGTGAGCAGGGTTGGTTTTTGAAAGGGGGACGACCTCAAAGGCTAGCAGCTGTACCTCCATCTACAGAACAGCAACAAGGACATATATCTGATACTCCTTCTTGGTTTGTATCCTTCCACCCTGAGTTCATTACATTCATCAGAGACATGCATTCAGGCCTCCGGTCACTTCAGGTGAATGTATCCTCACTCCACACTACTTGCTCCTCACTTGACCAGTGCCTTTCTCAGAGTGTTGGTCCCATGGATACCGGCTCTACCCTTCATAGTGATGATTCATCTGATGAAGAATCTGAAGAAGGAAGTGCAGAGGGTACTGGAGACAATGATGATGCCACTGATGATGTAGCAAATGATGATAATGCTTTTAATGATTGATCTATTTGGCATTTGTATTGCAGTGATATCTATGTATTGGCTTTGCCCTTTTGTTGCTTTGTTTGTTTTTCTTTTGGTTTGGCTTGTAACTCCCTATGATTATAACTTTTTGTACTCTTTGATGCCTATATGACTATGCTTATTGTTATGTTCTATCTTAGAGAGCAAAATGAAAGCGTGATAATAATGAGATCACATAAGAATAATTTTGACAATATTACATAGCATGGGGGACAAAGCACAAATGAGCATAATGCCAACAATTTGAGATAATACTTTAACTAAAGACTTGAAATATGATCTTGATACTAGTATATTGAAATGAGCTATGATGCACTTATACTTGATTATGATATAATGATTTTTTTGAACTTATATTTAAAATCCTCATTTTGGTACATATTGTTAAATATATGCTTATTGTAAAGGGGAGCCTTATCAAGGTTCTCTCATCTTCACTCCTTATTTGTCATCATCAAAAAGAGGAAGATTGTTGGTCTAGCGTGGCTTTCGAATCTTGTTTTAATGATAACAAATAAAAGATAATTTAACAAGTTATGTTTTAAGTGATGATATTTCAGGAAACCTAGTATGTCAAGTTCAAAAAGTGCAAGAATTGAATGTCCAAAGATAAATAACAAGCGAGAGTATATGCATGTGAATACAAATAAAATACCTAAAATAAAAAACTCTCTTCAAAAATGATTTTGAGGTAAATAAGTGAAAGAGAGATTGAGAGAGATTTGATTAAAACATTTGCTCCAAAGAAGAGATTTTTGCAATAAAAATGATTTGGGAGAACTTTGATTAACCAAGAATTAAAGAGAAAATAATAGCTAATCAAAGTTACTAATCTGAGTTATGGAGGTGGTATTTATATATCTTTAGGAAATTTAACCGTTGATGGACACACTTAGTACTTTGGGAAAATTTAATTAAAAAATAATGATGTTTTAGCCCTTAAAAAAATTTCCAGCCCAAAAGGTTCGGTCAACCATGGACAAGGTTTGGTCAACCATATTAGTAAGTTCGGTTGACTGTGTCAATGTTGAACTATGGAAATGGTCGACCGTCTTAAGGCGATTTTGAACCCCTTTGTGGGTTCGGTCGACCAAGACAAGGATGGTCAGCTACTCAACTAGATTCGGTCGACCCAACCTAATTTGAACGACATAAATGGCCGACCAGGTAGTTGGGGGTTAGACTCTTTATGTTTCGATCGACTAGGGATGATGCGTTCAAAAGAAAAATGGTCAACTGAGTGAAGTCAACATGTTGACTTATGGATGGTTCGGTCAACCATGGCATTTATACTGCCACAGGTTCGGTCGACCATGGCTTAGTCAATTTTTTGACTTTTAGTCAGCAGAGGTTCGGTCGACCAAGTTGGTTATTACCAGAAGGTTTCGGTCGACCGGGGCTATTCAAAACATAATTTTTTACCCTAATTATGACTCTAAAATTTTTTTAAACCTTCTGTATAATTTTTTTCTTTTAGAAAAATGTTTTTTTTTTTTGAAATGTTAAGTGCCTTAAGGTCATTTGGTTCTCTATGGTCAAAATACGGTCATCTAAGCATTCAAATCATATCATGTATGATGTATGCATTATTACAGACTAGATATGAAAACTAAATGCATTTACAAATTGAAACATATGTCTTCTTCTTCTTCTTCTTCTTCTTCTTCTTCTTCTTCTTTGTCTTCTTCTTCTTCTTCTTCGTCTTCTTCTTCTTCTTCTTCTTCTTCTTCTTCTTCTTCTTCTTCTTCTTCTTCTTCTTTGCTCTCCTCTCTTTATGGAATATGCTAGACAGTATCGCTCTTTCAGTTCCTCAGGCATCCATTTTTTCTTGATCTTATGTGTGATCTGAAATATGTACCTGTTCACGTACTTAAATGCAGACATAAGATACATGTGCTTTGTTAGCATCAAAAAAGGGGTCAGACTCAAAAATTCAACATCCTATATACCCATTTGTAACCTATCGGTCTCTTCCCATTTGGAAGATCCACCAAATCCCAAGTTCTATTTTTGTGTTGTGATTCCATCTCTTCAATAATTGCACCCATCCATCTACCTTTCTCCTGGTGTGAACTACCTATTGAAATGTAGTTGGATTGTTGCAACTAGTAAGAAAAGCATAAGACACTAACTCTTCAAATCCATACCTTGGTAGAGGTCTGATAGTACATCTCGATCTCCGTATATAAAGATTGTCGACTTGTTGGTTTCCCGAACTAGAGCTCCCTACAACCATAGGACCATGATCATTTCCATTGCCTTGAGTTTCCAACTCCACCTACACAACATGTTCGTAACTACCCCAGCTTTTTGGCTGCAGTTTTTGTTCATCACATTCCTGAGTACGCTTCACCATAGCCTTCTTATAGAAAGCTACATTCCTACTAATCACCACCTTGTTTGCCACTGGGTCCCATAGCGTATATCCCTTCACACCCTTTGGATATCCCAAAAAGATGCAACAACGAGACTTCAGATCAAGCTTAAACCACTCCTCACTAGACATGTGAACATAGGCTGGACACCCGAATACTTTCAATTTTGAGTAGTCTACTGCATTTTCCATCCACACCTTTTCTACCACTTTACCCTCTAGTGATGCCCTTGATGATCGGTTTATCTGAAAACAAGCTATACTAACTACCTTGGCCCAGAAGTTCTTCGGTAGCCCTCCATTAAGCCTGAGACACTGAGGTCTTTCAACTAGAGTCCGGTTCATCCTTTCAGCCACACTGTTTTTTTGAGGTGTCCTGTGAATGGTAAAGTGTTTTTTAATGCCCTGCTGAGCACAAAACTCCATAAACCAAGAATCAGCATACTCGGTCCCATTGTTCGACCTCAAGTATTTGATTCTCCTCCCCGTTTGGTTTTCCACTTCAGCCTTCAAAATCTTGAACTTGGCAAGCGTATCAGACTTATGCCGCATGAAGTATACCCAGACTTTTCATGAGTAATCATCAATAAAACTCACATAATACACATGTACACCCTTTGATGCAACTCTAATTGGGCCCCAAACATCGGAATGCATATAATCAAGTGTACCTTTCATCTTATGAACATCTGACTTGAATTTTGCCCTGTTTTGTTTTCCAAGTACACAAATTTTGCAAAAAGCAAGCTAACATGATTTAAAACCCTTCAAGAGTTTCCTCTTGTGTAATTATTTCATACCATGTTCTCCCATATGCCCAAGACGCATATGCCACAAGATGGTCTCATCAGATTCAACATCTATGACTGTAGATCCACCTACAATAGTAGTTCCCTGCATTGTGTAGATATTCCCATCTAACTTTCGCCTTTTCATCACCATCAAATTTCCTTTCCAAAATTTCATAACTCCACTTTCAGACTTGTAATTGAAACCATTACAATCCAAAGTACCTAGTGATATCAAACTCTTCCTCAACTTCGGTATTTGTTTTACATTGTTCAAGGTTCTCACAGCATTATAGAACATCTTTATCTTAACACTTCTTATTCCAATGATTTTGCAAGAAACATCATTACCTATAAGAACTAAACCTGAATTCACTAGCCTGTAAGTGTTGAATCACTCTTTGTTTAGAGTCATATGGTAAGAATAAGCCGAGTCAAGTATCCAAGAGTCCATAAGATTATCCGACCCCAATGAAATTGAAAGAACATCACCATCGCTGCAAAATGAACCTCCTTCTTAAACTACATTTGCTAATTTTGAAATCTCCTTATGCTTTTCAGCATTTCCCTTTTTCCAATTCGAACACTCTGGTTTAACATGTCCCTTTTTACCGTATTTATAACACCGAATTTCCTTTTTCTTCTTGGATTGGTCGTGAGATTTTCGACTTGACCCACTTTTGAACTTTCCTTTGCCATGCTCTGTAACGACCTGCTTAATTTCCATATTTTTATTTTTTCCCCTTAAATAATACAAATCAGTATAATAAATCTAGCAGATCATGGTCAACCTGAACCCGTGGGTACCAGGGATAAAATAGAAACACATAACGGAAGCCTAAGCAGCAGGGAACATAAAATCATAATATTATAAATACAAAACCATCCATCTCAATACCAGAGTTACTACATCCATTATATTTAGGTATATACATCCCAAAAATAAAATCCTAGGGACATTTCCCACAAAATCCAACCATCACCACCAAAACTTACCCTTCAGAGAAGGCAAATCAACAGTACTATCTTAGTGGAGCATTATCCACTCTCCTATCAGGGGCTCCTGAAATATTTATGAAATTTGGGGTGAGACACCTCTCAGTAAAGGAAATAAACTAATACTAGTGTATGACAACATGAACATTTCCGTGATATATATATTTATATATATATATATATATATATATAATCATTTACATAACCATAACCAGTAAAACTGTATATCTTATTTTTGGGAAAAATATACATAATCAAAGCATAGCAAAACAAACAGGATTCTCAAAGCATAATTCATCTCATATAAATATAATACGAAAATAACCCTGGTAGGTTAGCTGGTTGTTGTCATGTATTACCCACACATAACTGGGTTGTGTGGCCCGAAGGTGGGACCTGACAATGGTTGGCCAACCACAACCAAGTCAAAAAGTATAGTCTGTAAGTTTGATAGGTCTACCAGACCAGGTCCGTACACCAGGGGCGCTCACACTTCTTAAAACCACATCGGCCATCCAACGTCACGCTACTCCGTATAGCAGCGTTAACACAAATATCATGATGAATCATAAACACATAGTAGCGGTACCGTGCAAGTGCTAGCCTAGACCAAGCCAACTAGGTTCTAATACCATATAACATATTATCAAACTGTGATACATGGATATTTCATACTAATATTTGCCAAGTTAATCATCACATCATTTTGCTTATTTATATACATCATGAAAATCATTGGCCTGTACGCCGGCATTTCATATTCTACAATAGCTCGGCCCATACGCTAGCACATCATATCCATAGCTCGGCTCGTACGCCGGCAAATCATATTCATAACACAACCCGTACGCCGAAAAATCATATACAAAGCACGGTCTGTATGCCGGCAAATCATATCCATAGCACGACCTGTATGCCAGCAAAATTCAATTCTCGGCCCGTACACCAAATTTTCATTATAAAAATTCATATCTTTATCATATTCCCAAAAAACAATATTTCATTATAAATTCTACTTATGCCACACGAAATAGGTTTCATACATATTTAAACATATCATCTTTTACAGCAGTATTTCCCAAACAAAAACATATATAAGTATATTTATTTTCTTGAAATCAAATGCTGTAATAACATACATACATCTTCATAAAATAACTTGCTTAGTTTATCCCCTTACCTAATTCCTGAAAAAGCCCCTAAAACAATCAACTTAACACCTATTGGGTTCCCTAGTTGACACCTTAAAAATGACAATTTTCAGAACTAAACTTCAGTATTTCTACGTGTACTACACTTTCTACAACTGTCAAGAAGTCAAATATTGAGTAGAAAGCTTTACCTTGAATTTGGGATGAATTCAGAACTCGACCCACCAACAATCCACTCCAGAAGATATGCAGAGAACTTTCCTAGGAGTGTCATGGTGGCTTCAGATCATCAATTTGGCGGCAGAAGGACATAGACATTGAGAGAGAAGGAAGGAGAACCGAAGAGGAAAGAGAAAATGAGAGTTGTGTGTGAGTTTTCAGCCAAAAATGAAGATTTGGCCTATTATACACTGGCCTTCGTCCATGAGCCATGTCACTTTGTCAATGAGGTTAATAGGCAATTTGTTGACGAACCCTTCACTCTTCGATGAAATTCAGAGATACCCAAAACCCTCTCTCGGTATTTTCTCATCAACGAAGTACACCCTTGTCGATGAGCCCAAGCTGCTTCACGTTTGTCGACAAAGACCTGCTTGCCCTCTTTTAATTTCCTTTTCTCCCTTCCTTTTATTATTTAAATATTATAAATTCTCTGGGTGACTACACACTCATTATGACCTTTCACCCTAAGTCCTTCTCCTTCATCACATATTTTTAGTCTTCAATGAAAATTTAGTAATGCACTTGTTACCTCTTCTAGATCAAGAGTCTCTTTTCCCCACGTAAGAGTGATAATTAGATTTGTATAGGTATGAGTCGACGACAAGGAGTTCAACAACATCAAAGGTTTGTCATCTTCATCAAACTTAACATCAACTCTCATCAAATCACTTATGATTTGATTGAAGGCATTGACATGTTGATTTATGTTTGATCCTTCAACAATCTTAAGTCAATAAAGATGCTACTTAAGAAAAAGTTTATTGTTGAGTGATTTGGACATATACCGGCTTTCTAACTTTTACCATATAGTCACTGGAGAATCCTCGACCATCACATGATAGAGCACTACGTCGGCCAAACATAAGCGTATTGTAGAAGCAACCTTTACTTTCAAATCTTGCCCTATCCATTCCTTCTGGTTGAACATCAAGTAAAGCCTTAGCCATTCCCTATTGCACAAGAATATCCTTGACTCTCCTCTACCATAAACTAAAATTTTTGGTTCCATCGAATTTGACAATGTCAAATCTTATAGAAGATGATCCCGACGCCGTAACAACAATTGCTCTGATACCAATTTGTTGTGAATAATGATCGGATAAAGGATGCATAATGGAATAAAAATGCAACAAGGAAATCAATCACAACTACTAAACAAGAAATAACAAGCACAATAACAAAATTTACATGGTTCGGTAAATTCTACATCTACGGAAGCAATGACACAAGAATTTCACTAAGGAAATATCAAAATACACAATACACTTCACAAATGATCACTCTATCTATCAAAACATGCACAAAATGACATATATAACAGTCTCTCAGAGGTTTCCCTCCAATTACCCAGCCACCTCCAACGTTCAAATTCAAAATTCAAAAAAACTGCTCGCAACTTAGAAACACTCGTCAACGAGAACATGGGATTCGTCAACAAGGCAAAGAAGAACACTCATTGACTAGTCTAGCCACTCATCGACGATCCTTTAAATTAGCACTCAATATCTCAGAAAACTTTGAGTTTTTCTTGCTCTCGGGATCTTCTCGTCGACGAGGATAGGGCACTCGTCGATAAGTCCCTGCTGTTGCTCACCAAGAACACATCCATATGTTTTTCCTCCCTATGTTTATAAAATCATAGAGTATACGAGTCACACCATAAAAAACAGTTTCTATTATAGTCATACAAGTTATTATATCCTCTCCACACTTGCAATATGTTCGTACATGGAGGAATGAACTAACTTTCAAGAAATACATTATTTTGTGTTTGCAAAAATAAAAATGAAGGATTTAACACAGAATTAAAGAGAAGAATTGCAATTCCTTTGGACTTCTACAAAAGAAAATGGAAACCCTCTCACTGAAATGTTGGGTGTAAAAGAAGAATCACAATTTCAATCTTTTGGAACCAGTAAGGTGTAACAAGCCTGATTTAAAAAGTTATCTTAAATCCCTTATTAACATGGAAGAAATATCTTAGTGCAAAAAATCAAGGAAACCATGGATAAAATAAGGAGGGGGGGGGGGATAAAAATACTATGTTCTTTGACAAAATAAATGTACATAAAGGAGATACAATATGATTTCTGAAATTCAATTAGAAAAGATAGGTTATTGAGGAGAATCAATAATTCAAGGAAGGTTTTTATGATTTTTTTAAAAAAAAATAAATAATAAATCTTCAAGAAGAATAATGTTACAAACATGTAGTGGAAATGAAGATAAACAACTTTTTTAATAACCTTTTGATTTGGGAAAAAAATGCATGCAAATATGAAAGGATCTAATAAATGTTTATAAGGCCCTAGGGAAGTTAACTTCACACTTAAAATGTTTTAAAAACCTGGGAAACTCTAAAAGCTGATTTGACGGAATTTTTTAAATAGCATTTATACTGAAGGTAGATCATAAAGGAGTTTGAAATCTAGCATCATTGCTCTCATTTTGATGAAATATTGTGCAAAGTGGATATCCAATTCATGTCTTATTAATGAACATACATCTTTTTTGTAGTTTCACTTTTAATTCATAGTATCTAAATTTAGGCTTGGTTACTTTGCATCATTAATTTTCAATTTTAAAGAGAAGATAAATCATAAAATACAAAATGAATTCAATAATAGTAAAATAATAAATAAATATGCCATTACAAATTTTCAAATTAATAACGATAAAGGAAACGCATAATGGTAGAATGACATTGTTTATGTTAGTAAAATAAATATGAATCAGTAGTATTAGGGAGATCATTGTAATTTTATTCCAATATATGCAAACGACCATTAAAAAAATAATCTCTTTCCAATTAACTTGAGATTAACATTAATATTCAATCACCAGGTATATTCACAGATTCCTAAACAAAAAAAGGATAGGAAAATATTTTATTACCTAAAGAAAGGATTTCATTGTACAAAGCTAAAGGGAGGTGTATTTGATTACTTAAACATGTGTCGCTCGCAGCAGAAGTTTAAAGGTGTAGTGGATTTGTGTCCTTTACAATGATATTCTATAATTGCTTCTAGAATATAATTTAGTTTTACTTTTCATCAGTATTGAGCCATCCAAAACTCCCTTGCACCAATTTTACAAAGATCGTCTAATTTTAAATTCCTTCAAATGCAATTTCTGGGCAAAGACTCGAACGATAGTCTATAAACCACTTTATTTGCACAAACCCTAAATCATTTGATTCTTGAATAACTATTTATTACTATTTAAACACTCATAATTGATAGAACTTATATGAAAAGGAAAATAAATGTAACACACACAATATATATAGTCAAAGGCAAAATAAAGCATGCTTTTGTATGACAAAAAACTATATCTTTTCATATTTTTCATTGGTTAAGATGTTTTACAGAATTTTCCCTACTTAATTAATTTTGTTGTTTAAAATGAAGAACATAAGAAGTTAACCCCGACATAACAATAGAACATCTTGAAAATAAATTTTAGTGAGGAAAAAAAGGGAACTAGAAAGTTCATAACTTAACCAAATAGAAGTTGAAGTGAATCATGTAACCCTCCTTCCTCCAATCCGATAACTGATACCGAGACACCCACCTCCTTTAATGATGGAGCATTTCCCCATTATGCCCTTTCAGCATCATACCTTGTAGCCCTTCATGTACCCTTAAAGTCTAAGAAGGAAACTAATACTGAGTCCATTATGGACACATTTAGGCAAGTCAAGGTTAGTATTCCTCTTTTAGATGCTATCAAACAAGTGCCTACGTATGCCAAGTTCCTCAAGAACTTGTGCACTCAAAAGCAGAAATCTAGGGTGCACATGAATAAAAAAGTCAGGTTGGCCGAATACAGGAACTCAATTCTTTTAGGTTACATTCATCCAAAATTTAAAGACCTCGACGCTACCACCATCTCATGTGTAATCGGTGATTACACTATCGATAGATTTCTTTTCTAAGTGGAAGCAAGTGTGAACCTACTTCCTTACTCGGTCTATAAACAGTGCAATTTAGGAGACCTCAAGACCACCCTGGTCACATTGAGTTTTGCTGACTAATCAATGAAAAGGCCCCGGTATGTTATAGAGGATATCTTCACAAAGGTCAAAGAGTTCTATTATCCTATTGACTTCATTGTCTTAGATATATAACCTATTGACTCAACCAAAGATCCAATGCTTGTCCTCCTAGGACAACCATTTTTAGCTACAACTAATGCTTTCATTCAGTGTAGGACCGGAATCATTGATGTGTCCTTTGGCAACTTGCAGGTCCAGATGAATATATTTTACGCTTCTCAATATCCATCTGATGACGTTCAACATGTGGACATTGATATGATCGACAATTGTGCTGAGGAAGTGGCCCCCTCGATTCATTGGAAGGACACCCTTAAGGCTATACTTCGACTTGATAGCCCCTCCTTATTGGGCTTAGAGGACTCGTATGAGCATATCTTCACCATTTATGACTTGGTCTCTAGCCTAGAGGGAAGGTTTAGGGCATGTGAGAAGTTGACTAATGAAGGACTGGTGGAAGAAACCCCAATTTTCGAACTCAGGTGAGTTCGAAATTAGCATTCATTGCATCTAGCTGAAGATACTAATCATAACGCTTCAGGGGAGCAACCCAATTGTATTTTTTATTTTTAATTTTTTCTTTGAGTCTGTAGGTTGTATACCGCAGAGTAGGTAGATTTTAGAGTCCTTATAATAAGTTATAAGTTAGGCTCTTAGTTTGAGGTGCAACTAGGGCTCGACTAGTGCTGCCACTAGTGCTATTTGGTTTAGGCCTTGAGTGTCTGCTAACCTTCCAAACTCCAGAGGAGCTCGACCAAGGTGCGAGTAGCAATGCACAGGTGTGACCTGATCAATGCCTTAAATTGGTTGACCTTCTGTATTCCAGAGGAGCCCGTCTAGTGTGCGACCAATACTTCACTCTGGCATGACCTGGTTAAGAGTTTATTTTTTATCTAAAGTGGGGGGTGTGACCAGGGTGTGGCCAACACAAAGATGGCATGACCTAGTTGAGACTGAGAAAACATTTTAAATCTTGTCTCTTCGCTCGAAGCCATAACTCTCCTATCTCCTTCCCTTTTCGCACCCACTTCCTCCTAGGTCGCCCCACCTTCGGTGACCTTCGATGGCCCTCACTGGTATCTCTCTAACTCTAGCAAACCCCTTGTGGCCTCTCTTATTCCATTCCCTGCTTAAGTCCTCCACCCATTTGCACTCAAGGGCTCTTCTTCTCCCCTCATCGCGACCATGTCTTTTCCCATTCTCCATCATTCCTCTCCCACTGCGGCTATATATCTCCTTTTCCTCTTCATTCCGAGCTTCTGTTCATCTCCATCTGACATCCTTCAAACATGGCACATTGTTTTGATTCCAAGGCTGCTTCCAAGCAACCCCAATCATCGCGTGTCACTGCGAAGCGGAAGCGAGTCAAGGATCAACTGAGGGGTGAGTCTTTATCCAAGTTTGACCAGATTCCATCCATTCAGTATAAGAAGAAGCATTAGGCAACCCAGAAAGAGCAGGAACATGCTGGTTGAGGGAAGAGGGCTCAGAGGATGACCCTCTAGGATTATGACTTTCAACCGATGTACACTTTTCAGCTAAATGAGACCTGGGCCCACCCACAGAAAAAATGCTTTATTAAGACCCTCGAGAGAAGGAAGATGGACCATTACCTGACCTCGCCCACCATCGCTTATCATCCTGCATTGGTGCGGGAATTCTATTAGCACATACAACATAATCCTACTATGGGCGTCTGGTTCACTATAGTACAGGGGATCACTTTTGAGCTGACGTCCACTGTGATTGATCAAGCATGGTCCCATGAGGAGTTAGATGATACCCCCTGGTCAGCCATCAACTCAGCCGTCGTCCACCATATGATGCCCCACATGTTTCATGGTTTATACTATGATGTTGGCAACATGCAAAGGGTAATGTGCATGCCACAAAATCACCTACCAGACGACTTACTGCTCCTCTACCTTGTCTTACAGCACAACATTTGCGTGTCTGACCTCTATTTAGAGCGGCGTGACGTCCACCTACAGGGCCTCTATGCCATCTTTTGGAACATGGCCGTGGATATCTTAAAGCTCATCATGGATAACATGCTCATGTTCTATAAGAGGAACGTGAAGCATCCTAGGCTAAAGAGGCCTACACCGAGGCCAGAGTGTGGTTAGCCAGCCAAGGAGCCCAAGAGGCCCCTCATTCCATATGCCCAACTCATCATGGCAATCTTGATGAGAAAGAAGATCAACCTGAGCGATCTTGATGCCCACATTCCTATCAGAGAGGTCACCAATGAGAAAACATAGACCGAGAGTCTGAATTTGGTGGCCACGGTGAGGCTGAAGGTCAATAGGTTGACACCCTTTGAGGGTGAATCGAGGACCGAATTTCTGTTACTGCCATTCTACCTTGACCTGGAGGAGCCAACACATACTCTGGTGCCTCCATCATATAGAGCTCCTAAAAAGAGAAGGAGGGCACCTACTGCGCCCTCCACCTCGGTGGCTGCCCCACTAGATACGACACCTTCTCCTCTAGCATTCCCCCACTGTGCTTTAGGCAGGGGACAATTTGGCTAGTCTGCACCAATATTTTTAGAGTTTCAGGTTAGAGGTGCAACACAAGTTGTTAGAGATGAGGGTTGAGGTAGAGCTAGGATTAAGGGCGATTTTGAAGGCCCTTCGAGTATGCTTACCACGTGCGTTACAGTCATTCATCTTTCTAGGATTTGCAGAGCCTGTCACTACCCCTAGACCATCGGCTTCTTTAGCTCCACCATCTCCAGTTGTAGCTAGTTAGGGGGTTTCTTCTCCATATGCCCATCCTTTGCTAGCTTCGTGGTTCCCTAATCCTCTGCCTCGTGCACCATAACCCTCCTATCCATCTCCTGCTCCGTAGGTTACCCCTTCGGTGAGCCTGGTGGTTATAAGCGAGATCAAGACATCTAGTGAGAGTGAGATGGTGATTTTGACGGCCAAGGATCCTACACTAGTCATTGCTTATGTTGGCGAAGAGCAGTCCCTCATAAGTCCTCCGATGGCCTCTACTGAGTATTCTCCTGAGCCAACACCTATCTGTCACCCCCAGTTACAGCCTCAGCACCTCCGGTGGGGGGAGGGGGAGAGTGGCCTTCTAGACCTTCCTCTAACATTTCCTATGACGACAACCTTTATCTTTCCTGTCGATGCTCCCTTGCCTTTGACACCCTTTTTCTATCAAGCTACCTTCTAATCCTTCTCTTCGGCATGTGTATGCACAGTTGGCATACAACATAAGGCCTATCCTTGTGCCCACTCTGCCACGTACATTTGCTCGACCACTGCCTACTCTGCCTCGCGCACCCACTCCGCCACATACTCCTACTCCACCACCACCCACTCCACCATGCGCACCCACTCCACCACCACTTGTTCTGCTGCTAGTGTGCCACCAACTGCTCTAGCATCTCTCGAGTCACCATCTGTATCTGGCAGTGACTCTGCGGATGATGAGAATGCTATGCCCACACCTTCTGATGCTGGGAGTGGGTCTGATGCGGAAGACATCGGTACTCGTACACCGTCTGATGCTTCTAAAGACCTAGGGGTCGGCGACTCTGATGATGATGCAAGTGGTTCTATTAAGGAGGAGTAGTGCATGCTGCATGGAATCTTTTGATCTAAGCACTTCCTTGTATTTGTACTGTGCTCAAGTACATTGTTGTTTTTTCTTCTTTTCTTCTTTTCTTTGTATTTTCTATTTATTTTGTTTCGCCTTGATTTTTCTTTGGCTATACTATTGATCATAGCTATCCATTTTTAGTTTGTACTGCCTAGTTGATAAATGAATATATGGTGATTTATTTTTTGTCATTTGTGTCTGGTGTACTTATGTTTTCATTTTTAGTATTCTGGTGTTATGCTGGATGTTTGCTTGTGTAGGTACACTTGTTTGCTTTTTGGTCACCATGTAATGCTTCCTCTCCCTTACTTTCCATGTGTCTTCTATCTTTATTTCTGTAGGGACACTGAAGTCTTAAGTTAGGGATTGTAAGGTTAGGAGAGCACTACATGTTGCATCTAGGGCACAAAAATGACATGAATTTTAAATTTTCAGTGAACATTGTATGTCGTATGCCATGTTAATACACTTTATGCCCTTAAAATACTTTTATATAGCCTTTATGTTACAACCTCATGTTGTATCTTTTAAAGTTCTTTATTATGCTCACTAACAACAAAGTGAGTTGCTTGTGCATAGTTTCATAAGGTATGGTTAGTTTTATTATTTTGCAACTCGATGAGGGTCGAATAAGAGTTCATTCATTTTAACGTTGTTATATAAGTTTTGGTATTCACATGACATATTAGAAGGCTAGGATGCACTTTTACATGATTTGTTTCACTTAAGTTCCCTTGTGAGCATTGAGAGAACAACCGTGACGACTATGATACCTTGTGAGGTCTTGTTGAGCCTTTCGTTGTTTTTAGAGTCATTGACATATACTCTGAGTTCAAAAAACTAAAATTTTCTTCTCCAGATATTCTTGGTATGTTAGTCTCTTTATTTGCATTTGCTAGCCTAGAGGTGGTGTCTAGTGGGGAGATATAAACCTAGGTCTTGTGGCCTACTCAAGATGTGAGTATTACGCTAACCCTAGAGATGAAATAATTCATGAATTCTCTTTTATTATTTTTGTATTGGTAGCACAAAGATGATTTAAGTTGTATTGGTTGTCCCTGCTGGCCATGGAAAAGAGAAAAATTCAAAGAAAAGAAATAAATTGATGAAAAAAAAAATAATAATGAATAAGAGAAAATGATGAAAAATATAGATGTCTGCTCCAAAAAGCAAAATAAAAAATGAAAAAAAAATCCCATAAATTTCATGTTGAACATATTTTAAGATGAAAACTGATTGATTGAGAAAATTGCTCATCAATGCGACGACAGAAATATTAATGGGATTTTGAAAAACTTGTTTTGGAGTTTTTCACTTGAAATAATTTTTGCACATTTGTGAAATGATTTTCCATAAAATATAGAGTGCTTAAGGTCCAACTAAGGTATTGGTTGAGAGAGAACTTCAATTCAAATCAAATGATATGCATGCACAATTTAAACTTATAAACAATAAAACTGAAAAATATAAAGTCTTCAATCTTTGCTCTTCACAAATCCATGGTATACTATAAAAGATGTGAGCATGTAAGTGCTTTATGGCTTCCATATTGCTTCATCATCTATGCTTTTAGAATGATAAACCTTTTCATACACTTAGCACACAAATGAGAAGTTGTGATTTGTCATTAGCAAAACAAGGATTGAACTCAAAAATTCAATAGATGTATTCAGGCATAGTTTGTGAAGTATTGATCTAGGGTGACCTTGGTAGGATATGGTGAGTAGGTGAGAAGGCGCTAGGGTGAAGGACCCGACACCTCGATACTAGGCTAGATTCTATTCCAATGAGACTAGTCCACTCCATCATCATCGTTGGTTCTTCGAAGTGTATGAGATGTTTGACCATGAATGTTTTTCCTTAGATATGAGAGTGACCCCATCTTATTTAGTGTTTTTGGGAGTATACCGGTAAGGCTGAGTCAGGACAACCATTCTGTAGGTGTCTGAGGATGACGTGAGTGAGATAAATCGTTCACTTTACACGTGCCTTGTGATTATGCTTGTTTATACTCAAATTTATGTGATGATATTAACTCTGCATTGGAATTATTGATTGATTCTCTAAGGGTTATGATGTTTTTTATGGCTATACCTTATCAAGACATGTGTGAGAGATTTGCTTTAGAGTTGTCTTTATAATGGAGTTATTTATAGAGGAGCATGATTGTAATAATGTTATATATGTATTGGAAATGGCATGATTGTGTTACTTGTAGATTCTAATTGATGTTCACTAAAATTGGTGTTTGGGGTAATCACCTTAGAAACCCTCATGAGACTATAACTTGTCCACTGGGGCCACCTAGGGGTTTAAATCCTTGTTGCATGTGGTAAATGCAATCGTGTTTCCCACGAAATAGGAGGTAGATAGGAATTTATTTATCTTTTGTAGGTTTCTTAGCTTTTCTTTGCTCGAGGACTAGCAAAGTGTAAGTTGTGGGTTATGATGTGTTCCTAAAATGTATTATTTTAGGATCTCATTTACCTATGTTTTGTTCTCATTTCCCTTGTATTTATCGTATCTTATCATAGTTCGGAATTAGGCATGATTTGTTCATATTTTGGGAAATTGGAGCTTAAACTGAGGAGTAAAGCATCATAAGAAGTGAAAGAAGCCATTGGGAAGCACAAGGCTCAACCAAGTGCTAAACCAAGTCTTTTAGGCCTTTGTCCATAAAAAAAAAATGTGATCTTGTTCAACTAGGTGGTGCGACCAGCAATCACAAGGGGCAACTAAGTCACGATCACCAGACTCCAAAGTGTTAACTGAAACTAAAGTACTGAGGCTCTTGACCAAGGGAGCAACCAGGAAACCTTGATGGCGCGATCAAGTCGACTAAACACAAGCTAGACTAAAAATTTTTCCCGAAAGGTTTGACCAGGGCACGACCATAGGAAGTTCATGGTATGACCAAGTCACCTATTATTGATCTTGACAATTTTCTTAGCAAGGTTTCTGTCGAAACTTTGTTGATTTGAAATCAAACGGTGTTAAACCCTTTTTTGTATAAAAATAAACTTCAAATATATTGATTAGGGTTCCCTTTTGGCTCCTCTTAGGTTAGTGACAAACCTTGAGTGGTGATTGGAGCCAATTAGATTAGGTTTACTGCTTTCTTCAGTTTCATGTCTAGTTTGTATTTGGATTCTTCGAAGGCCTGTGACAACCTTTAGGTTCCAATTACTGCCACATAGATTAGATTGGTTCCCAGTTGGATCTTTGAGGGCCTATGACAACCCTAGATCTCTGACTGGAGCTGTAGATTAGATTGGTTCTCAATTATATTCTCGAATAGCTAATGACAGGCCTTCAAGCTTTAATTGATGCCGTTTTCAATTACTTAGTCAATTTCATTGCTTTGATTTAAATTATGCAATTTTAATACAATGCCTTTAATTCTTGCACATTTTGTTCTCTGGTTGTGATGAAACCCTAGGGGATAAGAAAGCATATCTAGGGATTCAGTCAATTGTGCATAATAGAGTACATTTTTTAAAGAGGAATTCGTGTTCGCTGGATAGGGTATGCCCTGGTTCTTGGTCGTGCTCCAAATGATTGGTGCACCCTCGCTACCCTGTGCCACTCAAGCGGATTGCTTGACCGTTAAACCTGGTGTGTATAACTTATCGGACATAGTTATTGCAAATGATAGCCTAAGCTAGATTCACAACCAGAGACTTACTTTTTAGAAGCAATTTCAATTCAATTTCATTACTTTTGTAGTTTAGAAAACAAACCAAAATTCCATATTTTTCTTTTTGTTCAAAGCGTAGTAAACTATATTAATTTGGTGTACAGCCACACTAGAGTCCATGAGATCGACACCTGTCTCACTCCTCGTTCTACTAAACTTGGTATTAGTTCGGTTATAAATATTAGCTTTGGTAGTTAAGACCCAAGCCTTGGCAAGCCTACTAGCTGACGGGTAAGGTGATTAATAGAGCGTGGCCGCATGATCAGATCGATGACATCCCATGGCCGCCTATCGACTCCACCGATGTGCACCATATCATTGACCAGATGTTTAATGGGTCGTATTCATACGATGTTAGTTATCAGAGGGGCACGTGTAGGACCCAAAATCGCCTACCAATTTTTTGCTATTGCTTGATCTCATTTTGAAGCACAACATTTGCGCGTTTAGGCACCATTCGGAGGGACAAGGCGTCCATCTTCATGTTTTGTATGTGCTGCATCAAGATATGGACATCAATATCCCCAGATTGATATTGGGGGATATGCTCATGTTTTAAGAGAAGAATATGAAGCATCCCAAATTGAAGAAGCCACCACCAAGGTGTGTGAGAGGCTAGCCAGCTAGGGAGCCCAAGAGCCCTTTTCCCTCATGCACATCTTTTCATGACCATCTTGAGATCAAAATAGATTAATCTGGGCAACCCTGATGCACACATCCCAATCAGTGAGGTTACTAATGAGAAAACTTGGATTCAAAGCCTCAATCTCTAGTCACCCCAACATGGCTGTGGGTGAACAAGTAGGCTCCATTTGAGGGAAACCCCAGGACAGAGTTTCTTGCACCATAGTTTTACCCGAAGCCCAAGGAAAGATTGCATCCTATGGTTCCCCCACCACCCTATGCCCCGAATAAGAAGAAGAAGAGGGCAGCTGATGCGCCCTCCACATTTGTTGTCGCCCTACCAAAGACAGTGACCCCTCCTCCAGCTTTCCCCATTACTATGCCTCAGGTAGGAGATAGCTTGGGTTTTCTTCATTAGGACTTCCAGAGCTTTACTTCAGAGGTGCAACACAAGCTTTTAGAGTCTCGGGCTGAGATGAGGTAGGGATTCCGAGTCAATTCTGACTTCGTTTGTGTCTGTTTCCCGCGGGCGGTTGAGACATATGCTTTTTCAAGTTTTACGGATCCACCATCTCCACCTATGAGGATAGAGGCCCTTGCTGTGGCCACTACCCCTAGGGCCTCACATTCTTTAGCCTCTCTATCTCCAATTCTGCAACCTACCCTCCGGCGAGCCCAGTCATTATGGTTGATCTCGACACCTTTAGTGCAAATGAGATGATTGTTCATCCCAAGGAGGCTACCATAGCCACTGAAACTTATGAGCAAGGGGTTGTGTCACCCCAAGAGTCCTCATGCACCCGCTATTGTGCCACCGACGAACCCAGTTTCTCCTTCATCATCCATAATTGCAACCACTGCGCCTCTGGAGGTGGAGAGTGTCGTCCCAAACCATCATACAACAGTGCCTCTGACAACTACTCTTATTCTTCCGATCAATGTTGCAGAGCATCCTCTGGTACCCTTTGCTATAACAAGGCCGATAGTGCCACCCACACTATAAATTGTCCACTAAAGCCACCTAGGGGAGGCAATTAGGAGTTTATTTCTCTTTTTTAGGTCTTTCTTAGTTTTCTTTACTCGAGGACTAGCAAAGTGTAAGGTCAGGGTTCTGATGTGTTCCTAAAATATGCTTATTTAGACCCCCATTTACCTATGTGATGTCTTTATTGACTACGTAATTATCACTTCTTTTCATTGTTTAGAGTTACACGTGGTGTGTTTGATGTTTTAGAAAATTGAAGCATAAATCAAGGAGTTAAGCAGTGCAAGGAGTCAATGCAGCAACTTGGAAGTTGTTTACTTTAGTTTAAACCCAAGAGGGGGGTGAATTGGATACTTTAAAATTTTTCTACCTAGGTCAACTCTCCAGCAACAATATTTAACAAACCTAAAGACAGTCTAGAGCATATATAAAACAAACCATTAGATGCAACTAAAATTAATTTACACCAGATAAATAAACAAGTAAGGACAATATAGCAAAGAAGGTAAAGTAAAGACGACACCAGATGTGTTATTGAGGTTCGGCAAATATGCCTATGTCCCCGCCTCTATCTCACAAGCTCAAGGATTCTACTAAAGCTCAATTGTGGGTGGAGCGATACCGAATACAACACCCTTTCCTTATTGGGCAAGGAAAACCATAGGTCAGATTAACACAGTTGGCCTAAACCTTTACAAACAATCCTTACGGGCTAGATCGACACCCCCTTAGGCCACACCTGGAATACAATAGATACACAATACAAATTTTGTGTACAATATCAATGCTTCTCCAATAAAAAAGTATGTACCAATATAATCAATGCACTTTAATATGATAAGATTTATAAGCTCTATGAAGTTTAATATAACTACTCTCAAGATAATGTCAATATATCTAATAATATTTGAGAGTGTGTTATGAATGAACCTTTGAGTCAAGATATGTATGTATGTGCCAATAACAGGTTGCAAACTCAAAGATCTCAAGAGCACAAGAAAATATCTCAAAAATAATTTTTCACATAAGTATGAGAGATATTTGGATTTAGCTTGTTAAAAAATGTTTTTCACAATAGCACAATACAAGCTCTTGTATCTTGCAACAAGAATGCAAGACTCACAAGCCCTAGAGAGTTTTCCCAAAGAAGACTTATGAATTAAACCACAAGGGAAAACTCAAGATTACTCTCAATAAAAATCAATCTCAATCAAAGAATATGAGAGTGTAAGCTTATAGTAATAGTATAGATGTTCTCAAGATCCCCTCACCAAAGTAATTTTGCTAGAGGAATGTGTAAGAGTGGAGTTTTTAAGCTTGTATGGACGAAATGGATCAAGAAATTTTAGAGAAATTTTTTTTAATCAAAGTCTTAATCTCATGCTAATTTTTCCAAATGAAAGGGTATATATAGCTTTTGAAAAAAATATAACCGTTGGGGAATCATTTGGTATTTTTAAAAATGTTTAATTGAGTTTTAACCCCAATTACCATAGTTATTTTTTGGCAACCCGAGATGTTCGGTCACCTAGCACCAAGGGTTGGTCGCTCGAATAGACACAAAGCTCATATTGGGTTTGGTTGGTTGAGAAAAGGACCGGTCGGCTGAGCTAAGGCGAAAAACCAAACCTTTGTAGGTTCGGTCGCCCAATCTAGGTTTCGGTTTGTCATGCTTAACAATTCGGTTGCCTAGGTGATTTTGAATTATAAGTTCGGGAGGCTGGGGCTAGTAAAAATTTTTAGTATTCAGGTTCGGTCAATCATGGATAGTACGTTCAATTGTGGACCGGTCGCCTGAGCCTCAGTGAGCATGTTGACTTTCTACCATATCGGTCGACCAAGGCATTTATAATACCCTATGTTCAGTCGGCCGAAGCCCTTTCAAATTTTATTTTAGGTCCTGATTTTTATTAGAATTCGCCCCTATTCGCGTAGTTATAAATTTTGAGTCAAAGTGGATTTTCCATGAAGTTTATGGGGACCTAAAGTCAATCTATGGTCATTGAGTTTATTAAACCTATCATGCATGCGTTGCATTAATTATTACAGACCATATTACAGACCCAAATGAATTAAACAATAAATGAAAATGAAAATATTTGATCTTCATTTGCTTTACTTCTCCAAACGCCACCATATGATGTGAGCGTTGAGTTCTTGATGGCCTTGCCTCAATCTTTGCCATTTTATGCTAAGAATAGTCTTCCACACAAACTTGAAGCACATGCAAGATATAACGATATTTGTCATTATCAAAACGGGATGTGACTTATAAGATCAACATTCACCCCCTTCTTGATGATGGCAAATGGTTTAAGCAAAAAGGGGTATAGCCTTGAAAGGCTCCCCCTGAGAATATGCATAAAGGAATTTATAATAAAGCTCGAGCATATGAGGAAAGAAATACACAAATAATTAGTTATGCAATCAAATTGAAGGCTCCCCCTAAGAATATGCATAAAGGAATTTATAATAAAGCTCAAGCATATGAGGAAAGGAAGTCACAAATAATTAATCATACAATCAAATTGTTTAACTAATTTCGCCCACTTCTCCCCCTTTTGGCATCAACAAAAGGGGTAAGGTTAAAAAGATATAATCATTTGAAAATAACCTTAGATAGAAGCTTATAGGTATGCAGTGGATATTAGTCATTCATACACAAGATATAGTTTTGGGAAGATATTTAGAAATTTCAGCAGCATGCCGTTTGAAAGTAGAGCATTTCCCCCCCAAAAAAAAGAAGGTATATCAATGACCTGATTGATTTCAACAAATAGTTTACAATATCTACATCAATCAAATCAAGCAATCGAGTATGAATCAAAATAGTTTATATAATAAGCACATTACTTCTAACATCCAAAAGATAGTATAGTCATGTAGTGCAAAATGGATAACAAAAGTGAACTCACAGAGTATGAAGTATATTTATAATTGATGTGAGAAATTATTTATCATTTTAGAGCCATAGTTTTCTATGTTAAGTAGCTCCCCCACAATTTATTCACTCAATCATACTTCTAGGTGGCATCTCTACTGTGCACAAGACCTAATTCATGTCTATGTTTATAAATCTATTCTCTTGAAGAGGTTTTGTGAATATGTTAGCCCACTGTTCACTAGTGGACATGAACTCAAGTGCCACATCCCCCCCTTTTCCACACGATCAAGAATAAAATGATGTCTAATTTCAATGTGTTTGGTTTGTGAATGTGAGATGCGATTATTTGAGATATTGATTGCACTAGTGTTATCACATTTGATTGGAATAGTGTCATAGTGCAAGTAAAAATCCATAAGTTGTTGCTTCATATAAAGCGTTTGAGCACAACAATTTCCAACTGCAATATATTCAACTTCAGCTATGGATAAGGCAACTGAGTTTTGTTTCTTGGAGAACCAAGAAACTAGAGATTGTCCTAAGTAACGACAAGTGCCACTAGTGCTCTTTTGATCTACTTTACTATTAGAAAAGTCAGCATTCGTGTAACTAACAATCTCAAATAAAGTATGCTTAGGGTACCACAATCCTAATTCAATAGTCCCAACAAGGTACCTAAGTATCTTCTTAACTTCTAACAAGTGAGACTCCTTAGGTGCGGCCTGAAATCTAGCATACATACAAACACTAAACATAATATCAGACCTGTTAGTTGTAAGATATAGGAGACTATCAATCAAGTTGCGATAAAGTTTGACATCAACAGGAATACCTTGCTCATCTTTATCAAGTTTAGTGGAAGAGCTCATAGGAGTTCCTAGAATTTTATCATCTTCAATATTAAATTTTTTGAGCAAGTCCCAAATATATTGTGATTGGCATATGAAAGTTCAATATTTGGCTTGTTTAATCTAGAATCCTAGGAAGAAGTTTAGTTCACCCATCATGCTCATTTCAAATTTGCTTTGCATGCATTTGGCAAACTCATTGCACAATTCATCATTTGTAGCTCCAAAGATAATATCATCAACATATATTTGTACAAGGAGCATGTGATCATTTTTAGATTTAATGAAAAGTGTAGTGTCAATTTTGCCTCTGGTAAATCCATTTTCTAGTAGAAAACCACTAAGCCTCTCATACCAAGCTATTGGAACTCATTTAAATCCATACAAGGCTTTAGACAATCGATATTCATGATTAGGATATTTATGATTTTCAAATCCTGGTGGTTGTTCTACATAGACTTCCTCATTTATATAGCCATCTAAAAAGGCACTTTTAACATCCATCTGATCTAATTTAAAATCCTTAAAAATGGCAAATGCAAGTAATATGTGAATGGCTTCCATCTTAGCCACGAGAGCATATGTTTCCTTAAAGTCTATTCCTTCCTCCTGATTATACCCTTGGGCTACTAACCTAGCTTTGTTTCTAGTTACTACTCCATTTTCATCCTTTTTGTTTCTATAAACCCATTTGGTTCCACTAATAGAGTGATCGTCAGGTCTAGGAACTAGGGTCCAAACTTTACTTCTTTCAAATTGATTTAGCTCTTCCTACATAGATAGTAGCCATGATTCATCCTCTATAGCTTCATTAATATTTTTAGGTTCTTCCTGAGATAAGAATGTAAAATAACTAGCCAGGTTTCTTAAGGAAGAACGTGTGGCAACACCACATGAGGGTTCACCTATGATTTGTTCTAAAGGATGATTCCTAATAAATTTCCAGTCTCTAGGAAGAACCCGAACCTCATTTTCAACTTTATTATCTTCAATTGATTTATCAATAATTTCTGAATTCTTGCTTACATTATTTTTCAATGGAGAGCTTCTCTAATCATGATCTAATTTAAATATCATCTTCATTAGCTCTTTTATAAAAAGGATTAGATTCATCAAAGACTACATGGATGGACTCAATAACAGTTAATGTTCTTTTATTAAATACCTTGTAAGCCCTGCTGTTAGGTGAATAACCTAGAAAAATTCCTTCATCAGATTTCGAGTCAAACTTTCCTAGGTGTTCATTATCCCTAAGCACAAAGCATTTACATCCAAAGACATGAAAATAAGAGATGTTTGGTTTATGTTCATTCCATAATTCATAGGGAGTTCTATTAAGAGAGGGTTTAATTAAGACTCTATTCATTACCTAGCAAACAGTGGTCACTGTTTCAACCTAGAAATATTTGGGTAATTTATGTTCATTAAGCATTGTTTTACACATTTCTTGCAAAGACCTATTCTTTCTTTCAACAACACTGTTTTGCTGTGGGGTCCTAGGTGCAGAGAAATTATGAGATATACCCTCTAGGTCACAATAGTTCTCTATGCCTTCATTTTTAAATTCTGATCCCCTATCACTTCTAATGTGTGTTATTTTGTACCCCTTTTCATTTTGAATTCTTTTACAAAGTCTATAAAATTGTTCGCATGATTCATATTTATGTGAAAAAAATAGTACCTATGTGAACCTGGAATAGTCATCTACAACTACAAATGCATATAATTTTCCTCCTAGACTCTAAACTTGATTAGGACTGAATAAGTCTAAGTATAGCATTTGAAGTGGCCTAGTGGTGGATATGATTTTCTTTGTATTAAAACTAGATCTTGTTTTCTTACCCATTTGACATGCATCAGAAATTTTATTTTTCACAAAAGGTGTTTTTGGTAAGCCTTTAACAAGATCATTTTTCACAAGTTTTGATAGTAGATCCATGGTAGCATGCCCTAGATGCCTATGCCACAAACAACTTGCTTCATTTATAGCAAAAAAAACATGTTACATGCTGTGAAGCTAATTACCAAAACTAGTAGTGTAAACATTTTTGTGACGATTAGAAATAAAAATAATATTTATCATTTTCAAAGGACACTCTATAACCTTTATCACACAATTGACTTATACTTAGTAGGTTATGTTTTAAACCATTAACTAATAAGACATTATCAATGACAAGGGAAGGTTCCTTACCAACCTTACCTACTCCAATGATTTTGCCTTTTGCGTTGTCCTCGAAAGTAACAATCCCTCCTTCCTTGCAAACAATGAACGCGAACTTGGCCTCGTCGCCAGTCATATTTTGTGAATAGCCGCTCCATATACCACTTGTCCTTAGATGAGGATGACCTTAAGCACACCTGCAAAAATATTTAAGTAACTGATGCTGGTCCCCAAATTCTGTTGGGTCTGAAGGGGTTTGTGTTTGGTTCACCTTTGACTCTCCATACTTTCTTAATTTTCACATTTCTATTTCTAAATGGACATTCAAATTGAATATGACCATCCTGTTTGCATTTAAAACATGTCATTTTCTTGAATGATTCTTTAGGTGGAGTGTGGGCTTTTGATTTACAAGTAATATGTCCCAAATAAAGATCATTTCGTTTTATGTTTTCAATTCCCTTAAAGTCAAGACCTTCTTTACCAAGAGAATTTCTTTGGGTCCCAAGATTTTTTTCAAAATTTTTTTGGCCCTTTATAAATTTATAGATAATTTTGGAGCTATCCTCCAATTTTCTTTCAAGCTCAACAATTTTCAAATCCTTTTCTTTAAGAGATGTGTCATGAGACTTCTTTCCAATTTTAAAAAGTTTTGACCAATTTTCACATTTGTTTTTCAAAGCATCATTTTCCTCGGTCATCTTATTTAGCAATTTAGAGACACGAATATATTCATACTACTGTTCTTTATATGTAGGCATGCTATTAGAATCAGAATCATCATCAGAATAGTAAGAAGATAAGGAGCAAGATGATAGTACCTCATCATTATGTGCCATCAAGCACAAGTTAGCAACCTCAGAGTCATTAGAGTCAGTGTCTGAATCACAACTATTATGATTATCCCATGATGTTCCAACTTTCATTGTTTTCTTCTTTTTGTTTGATTACTTTTTCAATAATGGGTAGTCTGGTTTGATATGCCCGACTTTGTTGCAGTTGTAGCATGTGGGAGCATTTGATTTTTATTTTATTTTGCTTGACTCTCCCTTTTCAAGTGCTGAGCCTCGAAACCTTCTAGATGGTCTGCTATTTTTTCTTAAGAACCTACTAAGTTTCCGGGTAAGCGTAGCTATATCTTCTCTTGACTCTGGTTCACTACATTCATTAGAGGTGTTAGTAGATGTTTTCAAAGCAGTTACTTTCTTTACTCTATTTTGCTCATTTAATATCTTATTAATAGCCATCTCGTATGTGATAAGTGACCATATTAGTTCATCTAGAGTCATTGCCTTTAAGTCTCCACCCTCAGCTATAGCAGTAGCCTTTACGTCCCAAACAGATGGCAATCCCCTAAGAGTTTTCCTAATCATTTCACATGTGGGATATGTTTTATCTAATGCATGTAATGACTTAGTGATGTGAGTGAAATGAGTGTACATGCTCTGTATGGATTCACTAGTGTTCATCTTGAATGCCTCGTACTCACTAGTCAACATGTCAATTCTACTATCCTTAACATCTCTAGTGCCCTCATAAGTAATTTCTAGTTTATCCCATATTTCCTTAGCTGTTGTGCATGCCATAACCCTGTTGAATTCATTTGCATCAAGTGCACAATATAAATTATTCATAGCAGTTGCATTTACATTTATTGCTTTTATGTCATCCTCAATGTATTCATCCTCAGTGTTCACACCACTGAAAATAGGAGGACGTGTGGATGAGTCTCCCTCAGCAAAAGAGGCTACACTAACATGAGCCATTATGATCTTTTTGCAGAAAAAATGATTAAGTCTAAGCAACTAGGCTTTGAAACCAATTGTTGACTTTAGTGTAAACCCAAGAGTGGGGTGAATAGGATATTTAAAATTTTTCGGCCTAAGTCAACAATCCAGCAATAGTATTTCACAAACCTAAAGTAAATCTAGAGTATATATAAAATAAACTGATAGATGCAACTGAAATTAATTTACACAAGATAAATAAACAAGCAAGCACAATATAGGAAAGAAGGTAAAGTAAAGATGACACAAAATGTGTTATCGAGGTTCGTCAAATGTGCATACATCCCCGCCTCTAGCTTGCAAGCCTGAGGATTCCACTAAAACTCACTTGCAGGTGGAGCAACACCGAATACAACACCCTTTCCTTACTGGGCAAAGAAAACCCAAGGTTAGATTAATAGGGCTGACCCCAACCTTTACAAACAATCCTTATGGACTAGATCGACATCCCCTCGGGCTACGCCTGGAATACTGTAAATAAGCAATACAAATTTTGTGTACAATATCAATGTTTCTCCAATAAAAAAAGTATGTACCAATATAATCAAAGTACTTCAATATGATAAGATTTATAAGTTCAATGAAGTTTAATATAACAACTCTCAAGATAATGTCAATATATCTAGTAATATATGAGAGTGTGTTTTGAATGAACCTTTGAGCCAAGATATGTATGTATGTACCAATCACAAGTTGCAAACTCAAAGATCTCAAGAGCACAAGCAAATATCTCAAAAAAATTGTTTCAAACAAATATAAGAGATATTTGAATTTAGCTTGTTAAAAAATATTTTTCACAATAGCACAATACAAGCCCTTGAATCTTGCAAGAAGAATGCAAGAGTCACAAGCCCTAGAGAGTTTTCCTAAAGAAGACTTATGAATTAAATCACAAGGGAAAACTCAAGTTTACTCTCAATAAAAATCAATCTCAATCAAAGAATATGAGAGTGTAAAGCTTATAGTAACAATATGGATGATCTCAAGGTGCTCTCACCAAAGGAATTTTGCAAAAGGAATGTGTAAGAGTGGAGTTTTTAAGCTTGTATGGAAAAAATGGTTCAAGAAATTTCATAGAATCTTTTTGTTAATCAAAGTCTTAATCTCAATGCTAATTCTTCCAAATGAAAGGGTATATATAGATTTTGACAAAAATATAACCATTGGGGACTCATTTGGTATTTTAAAAAATGTTAAATTGAGTTTTAACCCCAAATACTATGGTTATTTTTTGGCAACCCAAGAGGTTCGGTCGCTCGGCACCAAGGGTCGGTCGCCCGAATAGACACAAAGCTCATATTGGGTTTGGTTGGCTAAGAAGAGGACCGGTCAGCTGAGCCAAGGCGAAAAACCAAACCTTCGTAGGTTCGGTAGCCCAGTCTAGGATTCAGTCTGCCATGCTTAACGATTTGATCGCCTGGGCAATTTTGAACTATAAGTTCTGGCATCCGGGGCTGGTAAAAAGTGTCAGCATTCAGGTTCAGTCGACCGTGGACAGTACGTTCAATTATGGACTGGTCGCTCGAGCCTCAGTCAGTGTGTTGACTTTCTACTAGATAGGTTGACCGAGGCATTTATAATGCCCTGTGTTCGGTTAGATGAAGCCCTTTCAAAGTTCATTTTAGGTCTTGATTTTTATTAGAATTCACCCTTGTTCGCATAGTTATAACTTTTGAGTCAAAGCGGATTTTCCATGAAGTGTTTATGGGGACCTAAAGTGAATCTATGGTAATTGATCTTATTAAACCTATCATGCATGCAATGCATTAATTATTACTTACCATATTACAGACCCACATGAATTAAAAAACAAATACAAATGAAAATATTTGGTCTTCATTTCCTTTGTTTCTCCAAACACCACTATATGATGTAAGCATTGAGTTCTTAATGGCCTTGTCTAAATCTTTGCCATGTTGTGCTAAGAATAGTCCTGCGCACAAACTGAGGGCACAGGTAAGATACAAAGATATTTTTCATTATCAAAATGGGATATGACCTATATGGTCAATAAAAGCACAAGGCTCCACTTAGTGCTTAACTAGGTCTCCATGGCCAAGATTCAACTACCGTAGAATGTCCCTGAGTGACCATGTGGTGCGACTAAGGAGTCACAAGGGGTGACCAGGTCGAGCTAGAGGACTCCAGAGTTCTAGATAACAGAATATTCATAGAGACCCTAAACCAAGGCGTGACCAGGTGACTGTGACTGTGTGACTAGGTCGACTTTGATCGACTTTTGAAATCTGCTTTGCAAGATTTTTAGTGATTGTTTCCTTAATTGAATTTCGGCGCATGAAAACCCTAAGGGGTATAAAATTAAACTTTAAGGAGATGATTAGGGGTTCCTAGGAGCTCCCTTGAGTTCCTTTGGGTTCCTTTTAGATAGGTTTCAACTGTCAATTTGTATTGCATTTTTCATTTTCAGATGTTTAATTTCGTTTATGCTTTGTTTTTTATTCTCAATTTCAATAAAATTTATGTTTACAATTTTGTTCATTATCTTGTCTTTACATTTTATTTCTTGCATGATGAGTAGCTAATTTATCTGATTCTACGGTTGTGATGAAACCCTAAGCTAGATTCCCATAGCTAGGATTCACTCAATTGTGTATAATAGGGTTTGGTTGCTAAAAAGGAATGTGTGTTCACTAGATAGGGTATACCTAGTTCTCTTGATCGTGCTCCAGATGATTGGGGAAAACCTGGCTATGCTATACAACTTGAGCGGATTACTTGACTATTGAAACCCTAGTATAGATAATTGATCGAACCTAGTTATTGCGAATTAGCGGCTTAGGGTGGATTCATAACCGAGGAATTGATTTTCCATAAGAAATTCAATTTAATTAATTTGCTTTGTAGCTTAAATAGGAAACCCAAATTCAACTTTTTTCTTATTGTTCTAACACAATAAATTGGATTAATTTGGTAAACTGCTACATTGAAGTCCCTTAGGGGCGATCAAAATTGTGGATCCGGTGACTCATGTGTTCCCCTATGGGGCGGTCAAAATTGAGGATTCGGTGACCAACACCCTTTTTAAAGTGAATGGTCAACATCTTAAGCCATGAATGGAAGGGGTTAGTGAAGGACTAGTGGAGGAGATACCTCTTCGTGACTCGATAATTCCAACATGAGCTTCATTGCGTCTGGCTGAAGACGATAAACTTAGCGCTTCTGGGAGGCAACCCAAGTGTTTTTCTTATTTTTTGTTGTTTATTTAGGTTGTACATTGTAGGGTGTGTTAGAGTTTAGAATCTTTAGATTATGTCTTATATTTAGTGTCACATTCAACCTAGGTGCGACTAGGTCCACAACCCATGACCCTTGATTAAGATAACATGGAATTCTTTACAGAATATGTTAACCATCACATGACCACCACAACACTGTGAGGTGACCTAGTTGCGGTTATATGTCTTAGTAACCATCAATTTCCATACTAAGTCAACCATCGTGTGACCATCACCCCTACTGGGTGCGATCTGGTCTCCAACCTTCTTTCCACCTTAAGTTGGGGGTCAACCAAGGGATCAACCCGCCCACTCTGGCGCGACTTAGTCGAGTGTGTACAATCGATTTCCATTCCTTGTTCACCCATCAAGTGATGTTCTTTCTATCTTTTGTGTCTTGTGTATAGATGCCCATTCATGTATTATGGTTTTATGCTGGGTGTGTTCATGTGCAGGTACACATGTATTCAACTCATCACCGTGGAGTGCTTCCTTTTCCTGCTTTCCAGGTATTTTCTATCTTTTCTATAGTGAGGACATTGAAGTATTAAGTTGGGGTTGTGGGGTTAGGAAGGCACTAATCGTGGCATTTAGGGCACAAATATGACATATATTTTTTAAAAAATTTAGTGAACATTGTATACAGTATGTCATGTTAACACACTTTATGCCCTTTACATACTTTTATATAACATTTGTGTTACAACCTCATGTTGTATCTTTTAAATGACTTTATTATGATCACTAACAATGAAATGAGTTGTTTGGAAATAGTTTCTTTAGGTATAGTCAGGTTTCCTTTTTGGAAACTTTATGAGGGTTGATCTGGAGTTCATTTGTTTTAATGTTGTTAAAGTTTTGGTATTCACATGGTGTATTACAAGGCTTGGACACACTTTCATATGTTTTGTTTCACTTAGGTTTCCTTGTGGGTACTGAGGGAACAATTGTGGCAACTATAAGAGGAGGGACTTGCGGAATAGCCCTAAGATCCAGCTGTAGTACATATGGATAACCAAAAAAATTTTTTGATCGTGGACACCCTAATTGCATGATTAGGATTATACCTACGAGATTTGTATGGTTTGATCCTGAATATGCAAGTACGAAAATGAACTCTTGAAAATGACCAAGAATCTTCTACTGTATTTCTTGAACACGCCTTGCTCCTGAGAGAGTGGGCTCGTAAGCGGCTGCTAGGGTTTTCTTCTCTCATGAAAACATTTGCCTCAGTGAGAGTTTTCTCGTCTCCGTGAGAGTTTCTAATCTCCCTGGCTACTAAGTGGAGCATGTTTATATAGGCTACAGCAGATACCTCTAGGAAAATATGACTAGGGCTTCCCACGTAATGAAGAATTCCTAATCCGACCTGATCTCATCCTTAATTACGTTAATTATAATTCATACCACTAAAGAATAATAATTGCACTCTTTGTCATATTTGAAATTAAATTTCGAGCTCCTATTATTAGATGCTTATTTATCTCCCCACGTAAATATTATAGATACTCGTCCATTAAATTAAATTACTGACAATTAATTAATTGACATATTAATTCCCTGAGACCTTCCACTTAACTTATTTGATGTGTCGGATTTAAAATCCACGTATAGGGTTTGACGCAATCAAAACTTATAAGCTTCCTCGAGGGGATATCATCAATCCCGATATCGAGATGTGGATTTCATCAATAATTAATGTTCACTATACGCATAACGTCATCACCCAACTCATTGAGTTTATTGACCCATAAAGAATCTCACTCTTTTATGAATCAAAGTAATTAACATTATATGCACGTGTCCAATAATCATATCAGGATTAAGAACATAAGCACTCATAATAACCATGAGGTATTAATTGTTTTATATAGTTAGTTTAAAAACAATCACCCCAAGACGGTCCTGTTCAATACACACAAAGTGTACTAGCACAAGGAGTTGGAACTGTACCAGTCCTAATAGCCATGACCAACTTATTAAAACCTCATGTTACAGTCCTACCAATGGTGTGTCCAATTTCATTTAAGACTGTGAACAATAAACTTATATTCTATAAGAATTGATGATCTAATCTTCTGTACATAAGCCATACTCTACACACTAGATCCCTTACTATATAGAATAAAAAACAAGCATGCATAATCATTAAATAAATAATGTCAGACAAACATTGCTTACAATGATTCTCATTAAAATGGAATAACTGAAGTGGTTAATAAATACTAAAACTAATTACATAAAGCATGTCTTTTAGTATAAATCCCTAGAAATCTCTCACTTAGACTCAGAGCCATGCTACCATACATCTCATTCCCATTCCCTCTACAAGACTATCAAAAGTACTTGCTGGTAAGCTCTTTGTAAATAGGTCTACTAGGTTGCTTGCCAATGCAATCTTGATCACCATTACATCACATCCTTGCATGATATCTTTTATCAGATGATACTTGCACTCGATGCATTTTGCGCTCTTGTGGGTCTTGGGTTCCTTTGAGTTAGCAAATGCCTCGTAATTATCATAGTAAAGTGTAATAGGTGATTGTACCAAAGGCACCACTCCTAGATCTAATAGAAAGTTCCTGAGCCAAATGGCTTGCTTGGATGCCTCAAAGGTTGCCACATATTCAGCATCCATAGTGGAATCAACAATACATGATTGCTTGATACTCCTCCGACTAATGGCTCCACCTCCTAGTGTAAACACATTTTTTGAGGTTGATTTTATGGAATCCTTATTTGACTAAAAATCTGAGTTTGTGTACCCAATGGGTACTAGACTATTTGCCTGATAAATCGACATATAATCCCTAGTCCTTTTCAGGTACTTGATTATATGTTTTACCGAAGTCCAATGTTCCCGCCCTGGGTTAGACTGATATCTGCTAACCATGCCTACGGGAAAACATATGTCAAGTCTGGTGCAAACCGTAGCATACATGATGCTTCCTATTGCTGATGCATAAGAAACTGCCTTTATGTTCTCTACCTCAATCAATGTTTTAGGACACTAATCCTTGGATAGAGAGATTCCATATATGAAAGGGAGTAACCCTTTCTTGGAATCCTACATGCTAAAATGGGCAAGAATCATATTGACATAAGTAGCTTGTGATAAGCTCAACATCCTTTGCTTGTGATCTCGCAAAAGCTTGATCCCAAAGAGGTGACAAACTTCTCCCAAGTCCTTTATGTCGAACTATTCGAATAACCATACCTTAACCAAAGATATTACCCCCACATTGTTTCCGATGATTAAGATATCATCCACATATAGCACCAAGAATACCACCACGTTTCCATCATGCTTTTTGTATACGCATGACTCATCAGGGCATTGATAAAACCCATAAGATTTAATGGCTTGATCAAAACGGGTGTTCCAAGACCTAGATGCCTACTTAAGTCCATAAATGGACTTCTTAAGCTTGCACAATATGTGTTGTTGGCCTACTACTACAAAACCATCTGGTTGCACCATATAGATGCACTCATCAAGACTTCCATTGAGGAAAGCTGTCTTGACATCCTTTTGCCAAATTTCATAATTGAAATGTGCTACAATAGATAAGAGAATCCGGATAGACTTTAGCATGGCTACCGGTAAGAAAGTTTCCTCATAGTCGATTCCCCCTTTCTGAGCAAACCCTTTTGCAACAAGCCTAGCCTTAAAGGTTTTCACCCTCCTGTCTACTCCTATCTTCTTCTTATAGATACACTTGCATTTGATGGGTTTAATCCCTTTGGGTAGCTTTAAAACATCCCAGACTTGATTAGAGTACATGGACTCCATCTCTGATTTCATAGCCTTCTGCTAGAGTCTGCATCTTTATCTTGAAGTGCTTCACAATAGTTTTTGAGTTCGGTATCCAGTTCATCAAGGATCCTATCATAAGACTCTCCTAAGAATATATACCGATTAGTCTGGTGTACAACCCTACCGCTACGAAAAGACACGTGTTGCTGTGTTGATCCTGATCCTTCTGCACCATCATTTTGCCTTGGTTGTACAACTGGCATATTGATTGTAGTTGCATGTGATGGGTCAGACTCAGATCAAGTTACACCATTCCTACCACTATGGCAAGGCAATAGGATGTCAATAACTTTGTCTTGTGGTGGTTCTTCTTGCACTATTGGTATAACTAGTATATCTCCTCTCAACTCTCCTAGAACAATCCTACTTCAGGGCTTGTGGTTCTTTACATAGTACTCTTCTAAGAATCGAGCATTGGTTCTAATAATGACCTTTTAATCCTTAGGACAATAAAATAAACCACCTTTCATTCCTCTAGGGTAACCAACAAATAAACAGACATCTGTCTTTGATTCCAATTTATCTGATTTCCCTTTTAGCACGTGTGCTGGACTACCACATATCCGAACATATTGTAGACTAGGTTTACACCCAGTCCACAATTTTATGGCTATAGTATGTATTGACTTAGATGAGACCAAGTTCAGAATATAGGTGTTTGTTTCTAGTATGTGCCCCTAGAATGAATTAGGAAAATATGAATAACTAATCATAAATCTAACCATGTCCATAAGAGTTCTATTCCTTATTTATGCTACACCATTTTATTGTGGCTTACCAGGTGCAAACAATTGGGATTCAATTCCCTCCTTTGATAAGTAATCCACGAATTCTCCTATGAAGTACTCACCACCATGATCATATTGTAGTGTCTTGATACATTTACCCTGACGTTTCTATGTTTTTATCTTAAATAGCTTAAATTTCTCAAAGCATGCACACTTACGACACATCAAATAAATATATCCACACCTCGAGTAATCATCAATGAAAGTAATGAAATACTCAAAGCCAACTCTAGCCTAGATATTCAAGGGGCCACAAAAATAAGAGTGAACCAGCTCTAATGCCTCTTTTGCCCTATAGCCCTTATCTGAAAAGGGCCGCTTGGTCATCTTACCTTCTAAACAGGATTCACTGATTGGTAGTGCCTCCACTTCTAATGAAATTAATGGTCCATTCTGAAATAGTCTTGAAATCTATCTCAGATTAATATGACCTAGGCGTAAGTGCCAAACATAAGTTTGGTTCAATTTAGAAGGTTTCTCTCTCTTACATGGTAGTTTATCTATATTATTCAATTCATTTAGTTGCATTATAGGAGAAACATGATTAATAATATAAAGACCATCCACCAATGTACCTTAATAGATAAAATGTTTATTTAACTTAATAACAACTGAGTTATTAAAATAAACAGAATATCTATGATCAACCAACTTGGAAACTACGATCAATTCCTTCTAATGGAAGGTACATAAAGAGAGTCATTCAATATTAAAATCCTATCTCTGCCAAAAGAAATTCAAATATATTTTACTGCAACTATTGACACTCTCGTGCCATCTCCCAAAAATACGTAAATCTCCCCATCACTTAGCTGGCGGATTTGCTGGAACCCCTGCAAAGAATTGCATATATGATTGGTGGCTCCCGTATTTACACACTAGGTACTGGTAGATATCACTGCTAAAAACATTTCAACTACTAGTGAATCAGATATACCTTTGTTGTTCTATTTGCCGAGATAAACTGGACATTGTGATTTCCAATGCCCTGGCTGCTTGCAGTGAAAACAATTGCCCTTAGGCTTTTTCACTCCATCCTGCGGCCCACGCACTACTAGAGGAGTTCCCTCTGGTTTCTAAACCTTTTTCTATTTTTTCGGCCTTTCGGCCTAAAAGAAGAACCTTTCTCAAACACAAGAGCAATAGTTGGCTTTTGATGAGGCCCTCAACTGCTTGAAGCTTTTTAAGTAGTTCTACCAATGAGTAAGAGAGCTTATTCATGTTGTAGTTCGAGGAAAACTGCTTGAAAGAGTCAGGCAGTGATTGGAGAATGATATCAACCTGGGTTTCCCCATTGATTTCAGCTCCAAGGATCTCTAGCTCATTGAGAAGACCAATTATCTTCAGAACATGATCCCTTACTCAGGTCCCTTCTGTCATAGTAGTATTCATAAATTCCTTCATAGCAGTCTGTTTAGTAGCACGATTTTGATCCCTAAACATTTCTTTGGGGTTCTACATTATATCATAGGTAGAAAGCATAGGCTAGTGTTGATGTTGTAGAACATTCGACATAGATGCCAAAATGTAACATCATGCCATCTCATCAGCCTTAATCCAATTCCAGTAAGCTTGGGCTACCTTAATCCACTTCTAGTAAGCCTGGGTTTCCTCATTAGCTGCCCCTTTACCAAGTTTCTATGGACATACCTCTACGAGCACATACTTGTACTCCTCTACAGTCAGTACAATATCCAAGTTCCTTTTTCAGTCAATATAATTAGGTCCTACAAGTTTGTTTTCTTTGAGAATAACAACCAAGGGATTGAAAGCTATTTTAATCCCAAGAATTGCATGTCATAACAAAATATGAAGAGCAATAATAAACTTTTAATTCAATTAAAATAATATGGTTCCCTCTACCAATATTTTCTTTTAAAGAATTTGTTAGCAATCTAGCACACCATGAGTAGTATACCTCGATGGAAGGTCGTCTACTATTCAACATTTGTGTAGACAGGTGAGGACCTATTAATTTTACTATCTAGGCAAGTAACTATGCCAAGAAAAATTAAATGGTTGACTTAGCTTATGTCCTATAAACAATAGTAGTGACTCAGATGGTGAGGATACTATTATTCATAGCTAAGTGTATACCATCACATAATACTAGACCAATTGTCCCATAGTGAATCCCCAAATGGAGAGGTGACCCAATACTAACAATTACTAGAGTTTATACTTGGTGAGTTTGTAATTAATTCCATCCGATGGGGAGGAAGATGCTAATATCATCACATAAAATTGATTACTTCACCTATAAATTAGTGATGGAGACCATGGGATTTATATGTAATAAATTCCCTCACCCACTTAGTTATTTAATTCATGAGGGATACAAACACATATTTAATATTCAAATAAATTTAATATTCCAATATTGGTAAGTAAATTAAACGCAACAAATAACACTCCAAATTCCATTAATATTTTTTTTTATATTTGTATTATAACTTGGGAAATAATTTTATTCTTTAGGTTCACATGCATAAATAAACATTGAAATTTTAAATTTTACATGCTAATGACATAACGCAAGAACAACAAGCATGCCAAGCAAGCATATATAAAAAAGAAATATGATATAATAAATATTCGGCTATTATGGTCAAGCAGCTTGCACCATAACACCGTGAATCGTGGTTCGCTGATGCGCAGTGCCAGAGTTCGGCGGAGCCCCGGGGCTAGCGCCCCCGGCGGGGTTCGACCTACCCAGTCAGGTCGCAAGAGTCCAAGAAAATTTAAATTCAAATTCAAATTCAAATTTAAATTCAATTTCAAATTCAAAAACACATTTAAATTTAAATTCAAATTCAAATTCCAATTCAAATTCAAATTCAAAAAAGTAACTAAAAACCACATCACTGTTATAGGGTTTTTCCTATTTTTCGCCACTACTATGCACACGCCACAACTGTACCTCCTTCTTGGATGAAGTTGCATCAGATTACAAAATCCTATGCCTTCATAACCAGAGTTCACATGCTACGAATCTTGTAATAAACAACTGCAATCACAAAACATACATTCAAGTGATGAAGCTGCATCAGATTACAAAATCCTAAGCCTCCATAACCGAAGTTCACTTGCTACAAATCTTGTAATAAATAATCGCAATCACAAAACATACATTCATGTGACCATAGTTGCCAGACAGAATGCTACAAAAAAAGGGTTAGTGCGTACACATGTCCTACCCTAAGCATGTATTGATTCGATTTTCGAAGAACACAGTATTATTATCCGTATACAGTATCAATTGAGGCTTTGATACCAAATGAAGGGACTTGCAAAATAGCCCTAAGATCCGGCTGTAGTGCATATAGATAACCAAAATATTTTTGATCATGCAAACCCTAATTACGTTATTAGGATTATACTTGCAAGATCTAACTGGTTTGATCCCAAATCTGCAAGTATGAAAATGAGCTCTTGAAGATGACTAGGAATCTTTTACTTTATTCCTTGAACATGCCTTGCTCCTAAGAGAGTGGCTCGTAAGTAGCTGTTAGGGTTTTCTTCTCTCACGAAAATGTCTGCCTCTATGAGAGTTTTCTCGTCTCTGTGAGAGTTTCCTTGTATCCCTGGTTGCTGAATGGAGTGCGTGTGTATAGGCTACAGTATGGACCTTTGGGCAAATATGACTAGGTCTTCCCACGTAATTAAGAATTCTTAATCCAACCTAAATTCATCCTTAATTATGTTAATTATAATTCATACCACTAAAGAATTATAATTGCACTTCCTGTCATATTTGAAATTAAATTCTGAGCTCCTATTATTAAATGCTTATTTATTTCCCCATATAAAGGTTACAGATACTTGTCTATTAAATTTAATTACTGAAAATTTAATTAATTGACATATTAATTCCCTGAGACCTTCCATTTAACTTATTTAATGTGCCAGATTCAAATTCCACCTACAGGGTTTGACACAATCAAAATTTATAAGCTTCCTCAAGGGGGCATCATCAATCCCAATACCGGGATGTGGATTCCATCAATAATTAATGTTCACCATACACATAACGTCATCACCTAACTCACTGAGTTTATTGACCCATAAAGAATCTCACTTTGTGAATCAAAGTAATAAACACTATATGCACGTGTCTAATAATCATATCAGGATTAAGAGCATAAGTACTCATAATAACCATGAGGTAGTGATTGTTTTATATAGTTAGTATAAAAACAATTACCCCAAGATGGTCTTGTTCAATACACACAAAGTGTACTAGCACAGGAAATTGGAACTGTACTATTCCCAATAGTCAAGACATACCTATTAAAACCTTGTGCTATAGTCCTACCAATGGTGTGTCTGATTTCATTTAAGACTATGAACAATAAACTTATATTCTATAAGAACTGATGGTCTAATCTTCTGTATATAAGTCATACTCTACACACTAGATCACCTACTATATAGAATAAAAGACACACATGCATGATCATTAAATAAATAATGTCAAGCAAACATTGCTCACAAAGATTCTCATTAAAATGGAATAACTGAAGTTATTAATAAATACTAAAACCGATTACATAAAACATGTATTTTAGTATAAATCCCTTGCAATAGCACCTTGTGAGGATTTTATTGAGCCCTTCATTTTTTTTAAGAGTTATTTACATACACTCTAAGTTCATGAAACTCAACTATTCTTCACTGGATATTCTTTATATGCACTCTTTATTTGATTTTTTATCTTAAATGTGATGTCTAGTGGGGAGATATAAACCTAGGTCTTGTAACCTACTCAAGACGTGAGTATTAAGCCAATGCAAGAGATGAAAATAATTCATGAATTCTATTCTCGGTAGCAAGAAGATAATATAATTTGTATTAGTTGTTCATAGTAGCCATGAAAAAGAAAAATATAAACAAAAGAAAAACTGATGAGTAGAAAAGAAATAAAAAGAGAAAATGATGAAAAATATAGATGTTTGCTCTAAAAAAGCAAAATAAAGAACAAAAAGTAGAATGGCCAAGCTAGAGACACCACATTCCTGCAAGTTCCAAGTGTCTTCAGGTACTCCGATGCATATGGATGGATTCACATATAGTTTGTGAATTGTTGTTCTAGGGTCAAGGACCCGACACCTAAAGAATAGGTTGGATTCCATTCTCATTACATAAATGCACTCCATATTCTTCATCGGATCTTCTATGTATGTGAGATGTTTGACCATGCATGTTTTTTCTCACATACGAGAGTAACCCCATTTTCATGAGTGTTTTTAAGAGTATACCGATGAAACTGAGTCAAGACAACCGTTCTGTAGGTGTACGAGGAGTATCCGAGTGAAATGAATCATTCACGTTACACATGCCTTGTGATTATGCTTGTTTATACTTAGATTTATATGATGATATTAACTCTTAATTTGAATTATTGATTGATTCCCTAAGGGTTATGATTTCTTGATGGTTATATCTTATCGAGACATGTATGGGTAATTTACTTTAGAGTTTTCTTTATAATGGAGTGATTTGTAGAGGAGAATGAGTGTAATGATGTTATATATCTGTATATGAAATGACATGGTTGTGTTACTTGGTTTGAGTTTAATTGATGTTCACTGGGATAGGTGTTTGTGGGTGTTGACTTTATGAGTTCTATCCCATTTTGATTATGACAAATCCAATGTATCTCCATTGTGCATCTAGCACTTGAACAGAGTTTTCTATTAAAAGGCACAAAGAGTCGAGGTACAATAGAAGCCATAAGGAACTAGAAGTTTACTTCACCTGACGTGTGGCATGGCAAAGTGAAGAGCAAGAGCTGAAGACATTTTTAATTCAAATTGTAATTGCATTAAGTTTGGTTTGTAATATTGCATATTATCTTGCATGATGGGATTGAATGCTTAACACTGGACCATAGACACTTAGGGAACCTCAACTTTTATGAAAAACCTTCTACTAAAAATTCCAAACTCACACACTTAGGTTTGAAAAGCTTTAAGGTCAAAACAATGTTTTTAACTAAGCCCGGTCGACCAACCCATATATTTTCTATAAGGCTAGTAGACCAACCATGCCCTTAGGCCAAAAATCATTTTTTACTAAGCCCAGTTGACTGTCCTACTATTTTGGTCTAAGTTATAAAAGCCCTAGTCGACCGGTCCATATCATGTCTGAAAACCCTAGTCGATTGGACCATGTTTTTGAGAAAAAATCAAAGGCCCACCCGAATGACCTAGAATACACTTGAAAGGGCCAGTCAACCGGCCTGATGATCAGACAAACTAGATCTTGGCCCCAGTCGACTGTTTCTTGGTGATTTGTAAATCGCCTTAAGGCTAGCCGACTATAGCTGTGCCCAGTTGACCGGACCCCTCATTGTCATTGAAAAAAAGCATTAAGGCTAGTCAACCGACGCTGTTCCCAGTCAACCGGACCTCTTGGGTTGGTCAATTTTTTATCGTAAAAATGTCATTAATTTTTAATCAGACATTTCTAATAATGTCCACCGTGTCCTTTAACGGTCAAATTTTTGGGGAATTCTATATATAGCCCACTCAAAGCTTATTTTAACACTTTTGATAATCTTGCAAATCCTCTCAAATTATTTGTGCTCTTATATTCAAGCAAGCATATACTCTCTTACTCTTATAGTTTTGAATTCATTTTATAAGAGAGCTTTAATCTATTTTACTTCTTTCATTTGCAAATTTATTGCATTTGAGGGTTGTTGAAGGAAGCATTTATTTGGGCATTCATTATTTCATTTTAAAGCATTTACTCTCAATCATCTCTTAGTTTGAAAATCATTCTTGAGAGTAAGCTTAAAAGTTTCTCCCACATATTTCTCTTGATAAGTATTTTTGGAGAAACTTATTCTATCTTGTGAATCTTTGTGCACATCTATTGCAAGATTCAAAAGCTCACTTGTCTTTATTGCAAAAATATTTTTGAGCAAAAACCCTAACTTCCCTTGAACTATATTTTTTTTTTCATATCATTTTTGGGAAAATCTTTTGGGGGTTTAAGATCTTTGAAAACACATATTTCATATTTTTTTATTGAAATCAAAGATCATATACTAATATTTTCTCTCATATATTTCATATACATACATTTGAGAAAAAGACCATACAAACTCTATAGAGCATAAAATCCCATCATACAAGAGTGCATTGATTTTAAATTGTACACACTTACTTATTAAAGAAGCACTTTTGCACAAAAATTTCATTTTCATATCTTTGTATTCCGGGTGTGGGGTATCGCTAGAGGAGGAGGACAACATCCTATAAGGTGTGTAACAGTTTGGCTCCACCCAGTAAGTGAGTGAGGGGGACTCCACCTTGTAAGGAGAACTTGTAAATGGTGTCGCTCCTCCTAGTTAAGTGAGTATTATAGTGAATCGTCAAGTGGGTTGGCTTGAGGCGAGGATGTAGGCATAGTTTGCCGAAACTTGTAAAAATTGAGTGTTATTCTTTCCCTTTACTCTTTACATATCTGCATTTGCATGTTTATATTTACTTGTTGATACTACTACAATTGTTTTTAGATTTTGGTCTGCGATTGATTGGGAATTACTGGAACTGTCACATTTGTTTAAATTATTTGAATGTTCATATATCTAGTGGACTTGTATTTGATAAGAGGGACCCTAGGTTGTGCAACACTGACCGTGATTTTAAAATAGGATATATTTGTCCTAGAAATTTTAAAATCTCCAATTCACCCCCCTCTTGGTATTACACCAAAAATCACAATGGGTATCGTCTTCGAAACCCTCACGAGACCTAGGGGTTTAAAGCCTTGTTGCATATGTTAAATGCAATCGAGTTTCCCATAAAAGAGGAGGTAGTTAGGAATTTGTTTATCTTCTGTAAGTTTTCTTTGTTTTTCTTTGCTTAAGGACTAGCAAAGTGTAAGTTGGGGATTGTGATGTGTTCCTAAAATGTGCTATTTTAGGCCCCCATTTTGTAGAAACCTAGAAAAATAATAGCAATTAAATAATAAAAAGGAAAAGGTAGTTAAATGGGAGAAAATAAATTCAAAAGAAGGGCAAAATCAAGGTTTGTCGACGAACCCCTAGGTTTCCTCAATGAACTTACTTGTATAGTTCATGGACGAGTACCTGTGTTTCATCGATGAAGAGATACCGAAAGGGGAATTTCAGACCTTAATGGTTCGTCGATGATCTTGCTACCTTCATTGACGAATTCCCTTCTTGGGTTCATCAGCAAGGCCACGTGTCTCGTCGATGAACCCATGTGGCCAACCATCTATATATACGTGAAAATCAGAATATTGGCAAGGAACTTGGCTCCTTTTCACTCTCTCTCTCTCTCTCTCTAGGTTTCGGTTCTCTCTCCTTCTCTCTTCATTTCTCACTCCGATATACCCCGTTTCGACCATCAAAAGTTACCACGATGATCCTAGGGTGATTCTCTGCAAGATTGCTTGAGCAGATTGTTGATTTGAAGTTCTTGGGCACCATCCCAAAATTAGGGTAAGTGGGTTATTTTAAGGTTTTAATGGCTATTAGGTATTTCTGGGCCCAAGAAATGTATTAGATGTTAATATACTAGAGTTTTAGTTGATTAAACTGGGGTTGATGTGGTTTCAGGGTTTGGAGTTCTGAACACTGCAGGCATGGGTTGAGGATCCCTGCAGGAGTTTCCTTAGGAACTTAGGTAAAGTTGATAAATAGTTAATGGTTTAGAATTTCCTAGATAAAATGAGATATCTGAGCCTGGGTAAAAGTCGAGTATAGTTATTTTCTGAATTCGAGTTGATTGAATTAGGAAATATACATTATTTTAGGATTCTGAGTTTGATACATTGTGGGCATGAGGATAAAGTTGGAGTCAGGCCTCCCAGTCAGTTAAGTAGGGGAAATATGTTATGTCAGTTAAATTAGAGATTTTTACTAGTAAAATATAGTACATGGTCATGGGTTTCCAAAGTAAGATTTTGAATAATTCAAAGTAAGAAATTATATAGTTTTATAGATTATATTTAATGTGGTTTAATTATTGTGTGGCATGAGAATATTGGTATAGTATAGAATTCTACATAGCTTTTACAGAACTATGATTATATAATTTTGACAGAATCATGATATCCAGATTGTACAGTTTTATTTATAGATCTATGGCTATATAGTGTTTTACAGAATTATTGTTTACACGGTTATACAGAACTATGATATGCAGTTTTCACAGTACCATAATATTTAGATTATAGAACCATGATATACAGATATTTCAAAACCATAACATACAAATATTACAGTTTATACAGATCAATTTATTACAGCGTTATGGTTAACACAGTTTATTACAGAATCATGGTAAAATAATAATAATATATATATAGAACAATACTATATAGTATCAGACCTTGATGGACCTGATTAGATTATAAGGCATTGTACCGTAGCTATTACAGTTCAGAGTGCAACAACACATATCAGATAGAGTGTGAAATTTATGAGCAGTCAATCGTGCCTTGGGAGAGACGAAGACTCTCTGGTAATCTAAGTTGAGGTGGCGAATATGATGACAGAGGTTTTCAGTCGACTATCCTGATAGGCCAGCCAGTGTTAAGTCCAATCCACGGACCGCACAACCCTGCCATGAGGGGTTAAATCATGACATATAGTTATTCGTCCAGGGAAGTTTTCATAGTTTTATATATATGTATGTATGTATGTATGTATGTATGTATGTATGTATATAGATTTTCAGAAAGCAGAAAGTATGTATATATAGTAGCTAAAAGTATGATCAAGTAGAAAGTTAATAAACACTTGTACTTTAAGTGACATAAGTGTGAGTTATGATGTATCTTATCTTTGTATGTTATCCCAGTTATAGTATGATTAATAAATATATTGCTCACGGAGACTTATTTGCCATACACTGGTAATAACATATTTCGTCTTACTCAGAGTTGTCTCATCGCAGTAATTATAAACATTTCAGGTGATCCAATTAGATAAGCAGATTAGCCTTGGAGATAAAGGAGACCCTTGTACTGCCCTATCTATAGGGTATGTATTTTTTGGGAGATGTATTTATGAGTAGTTCCTAGGGGATCTGGTGGATGATTTTGGAGAGATGGGTATGTATCTTTGGAAATTACTAAAACTCTGGTATTGTAATTATAGTGATGTAATTTATGTTTTCTGCTGCATAGGTGCTTTGTTTCTATGAACAAGAATTCTCAGTGTCCTCTTTGGGATCGAGACATTATAGTAGATTTTATAAGGGGTATCAGAGTAATATAATTTTACAGCCTATATATATATATATATATAAATGGTATGAATTTTTGGGTCGTTACAATTTGGCATCAGAGCCTAGGTTGCTAGGTTCTGTAGACTATAGTGTACAACGAAGAACAATACCAGAGTATAGGAATAGATCTTGGAGAGGATGGAAATTGGGATAGATCAAAATTTCAGTGAGTTATTGTTATGAAGTAAAGGTGAGAATTTAGGGTTTTGTTTCATGGCTTGGAGACAGGAACTTCAGGGTGGTTTTTGTGATTTTCTTGGTGTGATGATTCCAGGAAAACCATGGTAAACTATGCGGTTTCTATTTTAGGATGGTAGGACTGAACCTTAAATTAGAAATAATTGGTATGAGGATATCTTAGTTAGATTAATGTAAGAATAGTGTTTTTATGTATATATTCTTATATTATTTTGGTGTTATTGTAGAATGGATCCAAGAAATAGTAGTGCTCACGCTAGCGGTGACGATGGTGTTGGGCCTTCTAGGATAGGCGGTGGGGATTCTGATATCGTTTTGCACAGCGTAGCTCAGCAGGTTATGGCTGAGATTACATGGAGCTCCAGGGAGCGGGGAGGCCCATCTACAGATCAGGGTTGTATGATAAAGAAGTTCACCAAAATGAATCCTTCGACATTCTCAAGGGGAGCTAACCCTATAGTTGCTGAAAACTAGGTGAAAGAGATAGAGAAAATATTGATGGTGTTGCATTGTATGAATGATTAGATGGTCCTATATGCCACCTATAAATTGATGGGTGAGGCTGAGACATGGTGGACAACCATGAAATTGCTAAAGGAATAGAGACCCGTACTGGTGATCATAACTTGGAGCCGATTTAAGGAAATGTTTTTTGATCGTTATTTTCCTACCACTGTCAGAGAGGCAAAGGTAGCAAAATTTCTTAATTTGACTCATGGAAATCTCATGGTTCAGCAGTATGCGGCAAAGTTCATCATGCTATCATGTTTTGCTCCTTACATTGTACCAGATGAGGCTAAGAAGGTAAGAATGTTTGAAAGGGGCTTGAGGCAGGAAATCTTTAAATAGGTGGAAGTTCTAAAGGTGTAGTACTTCTTTGGACTAGTAAATAGGGCCATAATAGTAGAAGAGAGAAATCAGAGGGATGTGGGAATACTAAGCCAAAAAAAGAGGCCCACGCCTCTGGGATTTCAGGCAGGTACCAGACGAGACCCATAGAGGGGAGATCAGTATAGCGAAGGCTAGAGGCAGATGACGGGACACCATGGTTTTTAAGGTGAGCAAACTTATCCCATCTGCCATAGGTGTGGCCAGAGACATATAGGTGAAGGCCAAATGTGAGAGAAATTTTGCTACTGATGTGGAAAACATAGTTATATGGCACGAGCATGTCAGGGACCATCAACTTATGCATAAGCTCCTAAACCTTTTTAAGGAGGTCCCTAGGCACCCCGTAAAGGCCAGCAAAGGAACACAACCCCGACGAGGGTTTATGTATTGACACCAAGAGATGCCCAGGCTGCAGGTGACGTTGTGACAAGTATTCTTATTGCTTTATCACATAAAATTTATATTTTATTTGACTCAGTTGCCACCCATTCTATTGTATAATTGGGGTATGTCAAATTATCTGGGGTTGAGACACAGTTGTTAGATGTTAAGTTGTTAGTTGTTCACTCTATCTTTCTCTCTAGGTTTTGGTTCTCTATTGTTCTCTTTTCATTTCTCACTCCAATTTACCTCATTTCGATGATCAGAAGTTACCACGATGATCTTGGGGTGATTCTCTGTAAGATTGCTGGAGTAGATTGTTGATTTGAAGTTCTTAGGCACCATCCCAAAATGAGGGTAAGTGGGTTATTTTAAGGTTTTCATGGTTATTATGTATTTCTGGGCCCACGAAATGTATTAGATATTAATATACTGGAGTTTGAGTTGATTAAATTAGGGTTGATGTCGTTTTTAGGGTTTGGAGTTCTGAACACTATAGGCATGGGTTGAGGATCCCTACAAGTGTTTCTTAAGAACTCAGGTAAAGTTGATAAATAGTCAATGGTTTAGAATTTCATGGATAAAATGAGATATGTGAGCCTGGGGAAAATGCGAGTATAGTTATTATTTTGAATTCGGGTTGATTGAATTAGGAAATATACATTATTTCAGGATTTTGAGTTTGATACACTGTGGGCGTGAGGATAGAGTTGGAGTCAGGCCTCCTAGTCAATTAAGTAAGAGAAATATGTTATGCTAGTTAAATTAGAGATATTTACTAGTAAAATATAGTATATGATTATGGATTTCTAAAGTAAGATTTTGAATCATTCAGAGTAAGAAATTATACAATTTTACAGATTATATTTGATGAGTTTTAATTATTGTTTGGCATGAGAATATTGGTGTAGTATAGAATTCTACACAACTTTTATAGAACTACGATTATATAGTTTTTACAGAATCATGATATACAGATTGTACAGTTTTATTTACAGAGCTATGGCTATGTAGTGTTTGCAAAATTATAGTTTGCATGGTTATATAGAACTATGATATATAGTTTTCACAGTACCATGATATTCATATTATAGAACCATGATATACAGATATTTCATAACCACAACATATAGATATTAAAGTTTATACAGATTAGTTTGTTACAGTGTTATGGTTAACACAATTTATTACAAAATCATGGTAAAATAGTAAAATATATATATAACAATATTATATAGTATGAGATCCTGATGGACTATATCAGATTACAGAGTACAGTATCGTAACTATTACAGTTCAGAGTGCAACCACACATCTCACATAGAGTGTGGAATATATATATATATATATATATATATATATGTATATATAAAATATATTGGCCTTACAACACTTAAAATCCTGTATTGTTGCTAGCAAACAAATGGAACTTAACATATTTGGTTAAGTGATGACATTTCAGGACCCAACTATGAGAAAGCAAGGTCAAGTGTTTAGAAGGATTTATGAAAGCTTATATTTCAAAGAAGGATGATCATATGAAGCTTAAAGCATGAATTTAAAGTATATCAAAGCTTGAAGACACAATGGAGCCAAAGAAAAGCAAAGCAAGAGAGCTCAAGGAAAAACAAGCATGAAGACTCAAGCACTTAGAATGTCAAATGTCCTAAGAAGTCTTTATGTAAGTGCTTTATATTTCAAATATCTCATCAAATATGTTGAAGCTCATTAGGATGCAACAAAGACTTAGAGACTAGTTTTTCAAAACCCTGGAAAATATTTTTGAAACGTCACATTTTAGTTTTTCAAATAACAAAAGATTTAAAATCTTAAAAAATAGAAGTTTTGAAAAAATTGACTTGTCAGCCAACTGACTAGAATGCTTTGAAATTTCTCAGTCGACTAAAAAATATAACAAGTTGAATAACTACCTAACCGACTAGCCATTTTGATCTATAATCAGCCACCCATCTAACAAGACTGGCCGACTGACACTTTTGAACTGTATTTAGTCAGCTAACTAACAATTTAATGGAATTATTTTCTGGCAGATAGAAAGGTCTCAGCCACCTATCCAGCTAACTGATCCTATATAAGATACTTACCCAGTCACTTGTCTAGCCAACTGACCCTACGAGAATTTAAAATTTGAACTTCAACGGGAAAACTCTTAAAATTAATTTTTCAAATATGAACGTTATAAAAACTTGGTGGACACTCCAAGAAACTTGAGAAACAAGGAAAATCACTCTAAAAAGTCGGTAAATACTCCTTCAACCCAAGGAATCAAATCACCAAGCATACAATCAAGCAATCAAGCATCCAACTTTCAATCTTTCACAATGCCCACTCTTGCTGACATCCTTGCTGGGAGAATTCTACTAAATAGCTATTGATCAAAAGCCATGGTTATAACTTACTATTGAGTTTTTCCAAATCCTAAGAAATAACCTTTGGTGATATCTTATCTTGAGCTTCAATTTTATTTCATCTTGATATTTAAATTCTGAAGTACATAGTGTTGAATTTGTACTAATTTGCTCTATATGAGAGTGTTCTTTTACACAATGTTTATTTTGTGTTTCTTCTAGTTCTTTGATGATTTCAAGTTGTTAGATCATTGCTTAAGTGCAGGGTATCGCTTGGAGAGGTGATTACTTTAGCATATTGAAGAAGTGCCCAAGCTTGGGGTATCGCTTGGAGAGGCATAGCTCTAGCCTACTTAAAGAGTGTTTGAGCATGTGGTATCGCTTGTGACGGTTTTTTTCCACCCAAAAAGGAACACGTATAGTAGAATCCTTAGGTGGTTTGCCTAAGGTGAGGACGTAGGCTGGGGATAAGCTGAATCTCGTAAAAAACCCGGTGTCACTCTTTTTCCCTAACTCTCTTTATTTTCAGCATAGATTAACTGTGTGGATGATTTATATTTCTTAATCATAAAAAATCACATGAATTGGATTTTAAATAAAATGAAGTTTAATTTGTTTTTAGGATTGCGGAAACCGAAAGGGAGTACGTTAGTTGATCAATAATTTTCCAGAAACCTTAAGGGCGTACGTTGATTGGTTAATACCCCAAAACCAATTAACTAAAGGATTATTTGAAATCTATTTTTGAAAAGAGTGTGGATGTTATATTGGTTATCATAAAGAAAGATCAAATTCATTCTTTGCAGGGCTTGAATCAAATCCATTAATACATGGCTTATTTTTAGCAAGTATACATTAATCTTTACTTTAAGTATTGAGCCTTGCAAGCATTATAATCTATCTTTGAATTAATCTTGATAGTGATGCAGTGCATACATTGACTTATGCTTGGTAAATCAATTGTTTGGTTGATTAATTGGTTTGGTTGATTGTATGGTTGTGGATTGAACAGAGAATTAAGATTTTGTTGTGTGATTGCTAAATCAACAAGAAGTCAAGAATTCATAAAATGATTTAAAATAAAATTTTAAACCCAATTTACCCCCTCTTGAGACTACACCTTAGTTTTCAATTGGTATCAAAGTGGGGTTGTAGCAAATCCTAACTAGAAGCTACATAAAGATCTATATGGCACACTTAGGCGTAGCTTCCTTTGGAGAGGGTCAATCCTTAAGTAGCCCCCCCATCTTTTATGGTTTAAACTATACATTTTGGAAACAAAGGATGAAAATTTATCTTCAAACAATGGATTGGAAGGCTTGGAAGGTTGTTACACATGGTGGCTTAATTACTACTAAAATCATAGATGGAAAGAAAATTCCCAAAGAAGAAAAAGACATGACCAACAATGACCATAAGATGCTTCAAGTAAATTCAAGTGCTATGAATGCATTTTATTGTGCTCTTGATATAAACGAATTTAATAGGGTCATGACTTGCAAATCAGCCAAAGAAATATAGGATAAATTAGAAGTTACTTATGAAGGAACCATTGATGTTAGAGATAATAGAATAGACATGCTCACAATCGAGTACAAAACCTTCAAGATGAACCCAAATGAATCAATCACTAGCATGTACACTAGGTTCACCCATATTATAAACTCTCTCAATGCACTGGGAAAAACTTTAAGCACCTATGAAATGATTAGAAAATTTCTTAGAGGGCTGCCACCAATCTGGGAACCTAAGGCCACAACAATAACCAAAGGAAGAAATTTGGAAAACACATCCCTAGATGAACTAATAGGATCCCTTTTTGCATATGAAATGTCTATGAATGAGAAAAATGGAAAATCTAAAGCCCAATAATCAGTTGCTTTCAAAACTTCAAACAAAAATTCTAGTGATGAAGATGAAGATGAAATGGATGAGGATGAACTAGCATTCATATCTAGGAAACTTGCAAAAATCCTTAGAAGAAATTATAAATTTCAACGAAAATTTTGGAACTCAAAAGTAGAATCAAATGAAGAAGAAACCAATGAAAATAAATCAAAGAATAAAATCGCCACATGTTATAATTGCAAGAAAGATGAACACATAAAACCGGATTGTCCACTGCTCATGAAGGATTCTAAAAAGAAAAAGAGAAAGGCAATGAAGGCCACTACATGGGACAATCTAAGTACTAGTAGTTCAGAAAATGAACCAAGTGACCAAGAGATTTCTTATACTGCTATATGGCATGGGATGATGATGATGATGATGAACAAAGCTCTTCATCCAAATCGTTTAATGAATATAGTAGTGATTCATCTAATGAATCCAATGATGAGAGCATGCCATCTTATGAAGAGTTACAAAATGAATTATTCAAAGTTCATAAGATCCTAGTCAAAGCAACTAAACAATATACTTCGTTGAAAAATAAGAATGAAGGTACAATAAAGGAGTTGGAATCCCTTTATTTTGCTGAAAGAGAAAAAAATTTAAAAATCAAGAAAATAGAAAATAAGAATGAAACTATGATAAAAGAGTTAGAATCTAAAAATCTTGCTAAAAAATAAAATGATTTGAAAATCAAGAGATAAGAAAGCAAGAATGATAAGTTGGTGAAGGAAATAGAAAACTTAAGATCCCTATCCTTTATGGAAAATGAGAACGATCTATATATTTCTGAATTAGAGAATAAAATTACTAAGATGTCTCAAAACCAAGAAAAGGTGCAAGAAAAGGGAAAAAATATACAAAATTTATAAATTTATGATCTTAAGAGAAAAATTGAGGATCAAGCTAAAATCATCTATAACTTCACAAAAGGAAAAGAAAATCTTGACAAAATGATTGGGGCACAAAGAATTAAATAAAGAAGGCATAGGATTTAATGGGGTTGAGAATACAAAGAAAAAGAATCTCTACATAGGATACTTTACAAAAGCCTCTAAAGATTATGCTAGCACCTCTTCAAATGCTTACACTCACACCACATGCTTCCTATGTAAGAAGAAGAGACATATAAAGTTTGAATGTTCATTAAAGAGAAAGGGTATGAAAACTAAACAAGTTTGGAAAGTAAAAGAAGCATCCCTTGTTAAACCATCGAAACCCAAGAAAGTATGGCTACTAAGATAAGAAACTAGTTCTCTTGTTAGGAATTAAGAAAGCTAAAAACATGATAAAAATGGATTAGTAATAACTCAAAAAGAAAATTCTCCTTGTTCAAATCTATGGAAAATTATTTCTTAATACAAGGATATTAAACTAATTGAAAATCTCAGAGAAGAGTTTAAGAGCTTATTGACAACAATAACATTAAGACAAATAAAAATAAAAATAATATTGTTGGCCTTAATCAATAAATGAATCATACAAGGCTTAACTTAGAAAGTACTAAGATTTGAAAAGCAATATGAATTTTGGGTGTTCATATGAAATTAAAAGAAAAGAAAATATGAAGCAAATTGAGCTTATTGTATGAGTATTTTGATAAAGAAGAGAGCTTAGCAGAAAAATTATGAAAGAAACAAACTTTAAAAGAAAACAAAGGTCAACTGACTAACCATAAGCTCAGCCGACTAACTGAACAACACCTTAAGGAGAAAGGATAGGTCAGCTGACTAACCATAAGCTCAGCCAACTGATTGAAGGAGAAATTTTTAAACAATTTTAATTGAACTTAAATTTAATATGACATATATTTGAGATTAAAAGATCCTTGAGTAGCATAAGAACAATTTAAGAAAAAGTGTACTACAATGCACATGATAATGATATACTCCATGCTTATATGAAAAGATGATATGCTATATACTTCTATGCTACATGCTTACATGCTGATATCTTGATAGTTCCAAAGATATGGAAATGATTTGACTTATATTAATGATTTATGGCTTACTATATATTGAAAATTTGAGCATGAAGTTATTGAGAATGATTTTGAAGCATGAATTTTGATATGGTATTGATATACGAATATGAAATTAATTCTTAACCATACATGCTAATAATGGATCACATGGATAAACTTATTTGTCTTGTACTAGACTAAATGTGTTTATTGATAATCTTCTTTATGTTACTAATGTCAAAAAGGAGAGAAAGTTGAATTGAAAAATTGGCATCTAAATAATTTGGTATCCATGAGCAGTGCATGACGTGACATTAGCATTGGTATCTATGAAGTATATTGATGTCCATGAATATATCAATTGGAATTTGAGCAAGACATCATAATTATATCCATGAGCATGTTATGATATTGATGATATTGATATGATATTGGTATTTGATATTAGTATCCATGAGCACATACATGACATGAATCAATATTTGAAGCATGGGATGATAAACTTAAAAGCATAATTGGTATCAAATCTGAATGTATTAAATTCAAGGGGAGTATTATGATTCATTTCTTGTATTATGATTTTTCCCTAATTTTCAATTGGTATCATATGAAATTATCAAATTGGTATCATGAAATAAACAATTGGTATTATGAATTAATGTCAAAGAGGGAAAGAATGTTGAAAGAATGATGAATTATGAAAGACAAATATGAATTTTGAAGTATTTTTAGCTAATATGAATGTTGTGCAACATATGCTTTACTATAAATTTAAAGATGTTACAACACATGAAATATGAATTACAAATATGAAATATGCATGACTATTTGACTATTGAAGCACACTACATATACTATGTTGCAATATATTGGGAAGTGTGTGTTCATATGTTTATATGCTCAAAATATGATTTTTTTAACTTAATCATTTTTGATATCTTACTATTATTGATTGATGTCAAAAGGGGGAGAATTTTTGAGCAAAAATTGAGCATGGTACCGAAAAATTTGAATATGATATATGTATCAAAAGGGGGAGAAGTATTTGATATTTAATGATCTTGAACTCGAAATTGAGCATGGTATTGAAAATTTTGAACATGATATATGTATCAAAAGGGGGAGAAGTATTTGATATTGAATGATCTTGAACTTGAATGATGTAATGAGCATGATAGTAAAAGAGTTTTTGAAATTGATCTTGATATTGTTAAGTTTGTTAAGATGATGCTTATTGTAAGGGGGAGTCTTTTTAAGGCTCACTCAAATTTTCGCTCCTTATTTGTCATCGTTAAAAAGGGGGGAATTTTTGGTCTTACAAGGCTTAAAACCTTATTTTGATGCTAACAAACAAGTGGAACTTAACGTATTTGGTTAAGTGATGACATTCCAGGACTCAACTCAGCCGACTGACACTTTTGAATTGTGTTTAGTTAGCCGACTGACAATTTAATGGAATTAATTTCTGTCAGATAGAAAGGTCTCAGCCGCCTATCTGGCCGACTGACCCTGCATAAAACACTTACCTAGTCACTTGTCCAGCCGACTGACCCTATGGGAATTTAAATTTTGAACTTCAACGAAAAAATTCTAAATATTAGTTTTTCAAATATGAACGTTATAAAAACTTGGGGGACACTCCAAGCAACTTGGGAAATAAGGAAACTCACTCTAAAAGATCTATAAATACTCCTTTAACCCAAAGAATCAAATCACCAAGAATACAATCAAGCAATCAAGCATCCTACTTTCAATCTCTCACAAAGCTCACTCTTGCTCACATCCTTGTTGGGAGAATTCTATTGAATTGTTGTTAATCAAAAGCCATGGTTCTAACTTGCTATTTAGGTTTTTCAAATCCTAAGAAAGGTCATCTAGTGATATCATATCTTAAGCTTCAATTTTATTTCATAATGATATTTAAATTCTAAAGTACATAGTTCTAAATTTGTACTAATCTGCTCTATTTGAGAGTGTTCTTGTACGCAACATTTATCTTGTGTTTCTTGTAGTTCTTGGAAAATTTCAAGTTGTTGGATCATTGCCTAAGCAGGAGGTATCGCTTGGAGAGGTGGTTACTCTAGCCTATTAAAGGAGCGCCCAAGTGTGGGGTAGCGCTTGGAGTGGTATAACTCAAGCCTACTTAAGGAGTGTTTAAGCATGGGTATTGCTTGTAACAGTTTTGTTCCACCCAAAAAGGAATAGGTATAGTGGAATCCTTAGATGGTTTTCCTAAAGCAAGGATGTAGGCTAGGGATAAGCCAAACTTCATAAAAAACCCGGTGTCACTCTCTTTCCTTTACTCTCTTTATTTTTAGCATAGATTAACCGTGTAGATGATTTATATTTCTTAATCATAAAAATGGTGTGGATTGGATTTTAAATAAGTTGAAGTTTAATTTGTTTTTGGGATTACGAAAATCGAAAGGGAGTACGTTGGTTGATCAATAATTTGTGGAAACCTTAAGGGAGTTCATTGATTGGTTTACACCCCAAAACCTATTAACTGAAGGATTATTTGTAATATGATATTGGAAAGAGTGTGGATGTTATATTAGTTATCATAAAGAAAGATCCAATTCATTCTCTGTAGGGCTTGAATCAAATCCATTAATATAGGGCTTGTTTTCAGTAAGCATACATTCTTAATCTTTACTTTAAGTATTGAACCTTACAAGCATTAAAATCTATCGTTGAATTAATCTTGATAGTGCTGCAATGCATACATTGACTTGTCTTTGGTAAATCAATTGTTTGGTTGATTGGTTGGTTTGGTTGAATGTATGGTTGTGGATTGAATAGAGAATTAAGATTTTGTGGTGTGATTTCTAAATCAACACGAAGTCAAGAATTCATAAAAGGATTTAAAAGAAATTTTTAAACCCAATTCACCCCCTCTTTTGGGACTACACCTTAGTTTTCAAAATGGTATGAATTTTTTGGTCGTTACACATTTACCTGTGATTTGTTCTTATTTCGTTTGTAATTATCCCTTTTTATCCTAGTTTGGAGTTACACGTGGTGTGCTTCATGTTTAGGAAATTGGAGCTTAAAGTGAGGAGTTAAGCAATGCAAAGAGCCAATAAAGAACTAGGAAGTACAAGGCTCAACCAAGTCTCCAAGGCTCTGATCCAGCTTAAGCAGCATTTACTTGTTCGATCATGTGGTGTGACTAGGCAATCACAAGGGACGACCAGGTCAAGATTAGAAGACTCCAAAGTGTGATTAATTGAAGATTTCACATAATGCTTCGACCATGCTGTGACCAAGATACCTCGGATGGGCAACCAGGTCGAAGAAGCCATCAGCTGAACAAATAATAAATTGATGATTTTCCAGAGTGGTTCGACCGGGGCACGACCAAGAGAATCCAGAGTGTGACCAGGTTGACTATTATCGAGTTCATAAATTGATGAGTGATATTTTTGGTTAAACTTTCCTGATTTGAATTCAATAGTATGTAAACCCTTTTGGGTATAAAATAAAACTTCGAATAGGTGATTAGGGTTCCCTTTTGGCTTTTTTTTGGTCCCGTGACAAATCCAGAGTGTTGATTGGTGCCAAGTAGAATACATTTCAATTTCTTGTTAATTTACATTGCATTTTTTTAATTTCAAATTCAGTTTTGTTCTTGCTTTATATTTCTATTCCAAATCTCCATAAAAGCTGTTAACTTTGGTGTATTTTGAGGGGGGGTGAATTGGAATTTTTAAACTTATTCCTATGTTAAACTAGATGTTAGCAGTATTTCACAACCTAGGGTCTTTCTATGATATCTCAATCAAATATTTAAAGAATTAAACGCAAAAATTCAAGTGCTGAAATTTGAAGTGCAGAAATTAAAAGTAGGCACAAAAACTGTTATCGGGGTTCGGCAAATACTACCTACGTCCCCGCCTTGGCTCACAAGTATAATGATTACCATTATTGCTCACTTAACGGGTGGAGCAGCACCATTAGCAATCAAGTTAAATTACCAGGGCTCACCTCAACCTTTACACACGCTCCTTACGGTACGGAGAAGGCCTTACCGATCCTTACGGGTTGGATCAATACCCCCTTAGGCCACGCCTGCAATACAATCAGATAAAATTTTTCATACAATGAAAAGTGCTTTGAACACAAGAAGGTTTGTACAAAAATTCAGCACAGTATAATCAATGCACATCAATGATGTAAGAAATATAAGCTCAGTGCTATATGTGTGCAATCAACACTCAAGGTAATGTCTATATTCAATCAAGTGCAATGAGTGTATAAACAAGCTAATCTTTGAAACTATGTAAGATGTATATCTCAATCACAATTTAGGGTTTCAATGATTTCTACCAAGAGTATTATAAATATATCTAAAAAAATATTTTCTCAATATTCAAGCACAAGAGATATTCGAAAAAATGAGCTTGTGAAAAGATTTCTGCACGCTCAAAAATACAAGTTCAATGAGTCTTGCAATGAAAATGCAAAGACTCACGAGCCACTATATTTTCCCACACACTGATTTATCAAATAAAATCGAGGGAAAAATCTTATACTCAATTGTCAATCCGAAAATCAAATACACAATACAATGAGAGTTTCCTAGAAAATGAGGATAACATATAATCACTCAAACAACTATCACAAGGTTTGGTTTAGCAAAGGAATAGGTGTATGAGAGAGTATATGCTTTGTATTTTGCAAAAGGGTTCTAAAAAATAGAGAGAATATTTTGCTAATCAGATTGCTAATTACCTCCTAATCTGAGCAAATGAACCCATATATATATATTTATAGAAGACCTAAATTATAACCATTAGGGATACATAGGGAATAATTAAATTTATTTTAAATGAGTTTAAGAAAATTAACCCAGTTTAACCCCAATTAACCCGGTAAAATTTAAGCCAACCCGAGAGTTTTGGTCAACTAAGCCATAGGTTCGGTCTCCCGAACAGACACAACAAGAAAAGAAAATTTTGAACTTCAAGTGCCTGAATAAAGGTTCGATTTGCTAATCAAGGCGATTTTCCAATCTTTCCAAGGTTCGGTCACTTGGTCTCAAGTTCGGTTTGCTGAACTTGCATGTTCAATCGCCCGAGGGTATTTTGAACGTGAAGTTCGGGTGCCCGTGGAAGGTGAAAAGTGGCCGCTCTAAAGTTCAATCGAACGAGGACGCTACGTTCATATCAGTTTGGTCGCCCAAAGTCAGGTCAACAGTTTGTCTTCCCTATGTTCACTCGACTGAAGCATTTTCAACGCCAAGGTTCGGTCGCCCGAAACCTTAGTATTTTAACATCTAAGTCCTGTTTTTGAAAAATGATTTCCCTTAAAAGCATATGTGAAAATGGGGACTTTCCTAAGTGATAGTGCAAGGACCTAGGGTCTTTTCTAAGGCCTTTTCATCTACACCTAAAAACCTGGCGTCGCTCGACCAGCCCTAAAGTCATTTGATTAACCTATGGTCTGTCTATGGCATTACTGAGCTTACAGATCCTACATCCATGATATGCACTAATTATTATAGACCATGACATATTAAATATTACAAACCTGAATGAATGAAATATAAATTACAAACAATAAACAATTTGGTCTTTATATTTTCTTCGAGTCTCCACATACACCATATGATATCGCCAATTCATGCAAGACTCAACCTGCACACAAACTCGGCAAGCATTAAATACCTTATATTTGTCATTTTAAAAAATGAGATAAGACTCAAAAATTCAACAATCGCCTTCTTTTTTATGATGACAAATACAAATGCAAAAAATGGATCAAATAAAGCTCCCTCTAAGAATGCATAGACCAATTTTTGCAAGAGTATTTCTCCCGCTTTTGGCATCAGCAAAAAAGGGTTAAGCTAAGTAAAACATTTTAAGCATTTTGAAAAAAATATTAGCTTAAGAGAACGGCCCCTATTTAAAATAGTTTTAGGCATATAAAAAATATAACTGTTTTTTAAAAGAATGGCAATTGAGCACACAAACAGTATAATTGGTCATTCAAATTTAAAATATCATAACAAACATGATTAGACTAGAATTATCCACAAACCACAGCAATTTAAATCATATCATAAGACTCGTAAAATATTTGATTTTAAAACATATGACATATGATAACAGGTAGAAGGTTTGAGCATAAAACAGTCTAACTAGTTCGTATGCATTTTCATGTGTAGTTATGTAACCACTTATGCAATTTTTAAAACATATATATGTATATAATAATAAATATATATCATCCTTATGATGTTTTCTTGAAGTACTGGGGGTTACTTGCCCAAAAAAAAAAATTAAATTTAAAGCAAGCAAGCAACTATCATTCTAGTTTAGCATTTAAGCACAATTTTATAATATAACTAGAAAAACACAACCATATTGATCCTAAAGATGTCAGACAATTTAACGCAGGGATCACATAGAAAACACAAACAACATGTGGCAAAGCAATATATATCAACTTAAGATTTTCACAAAGATCATTTCATTCAAGCACATGTCACAGTAAATTCAAAATAGGTCTAAGCTAAAAATATTTGTGAGCAAAACAAAATAGGAATTTATGTTTAGATGCTCCCCCTTTCGTTTTGAGTGATAGCTTAGATGCTTCTAAGTGCTTATACATATCACAACTTACTCTCATTTAATGGGCCAAGAGCATAAGCAGTTATTTAAAATATTTTAATATAACTATACTGGATATTAATTGATTTATTTCAAACATTGCAACTAGTATAGCCTCCCTAGAGACTGCAAACGCATCAAAAAGATAGATATCGAGGCATTGCTACAAAGCCCACAACCCTAAGAACAATCCATATTTGTTTATAATTATAATGTTTAGGGTACTTAGAAGAGCCTCAATAATCAAAAATCAAAGCATGATGCATATGAGTTATTTATGCTCTTTTTCTTGGGATGGAGGTAAGCTCCTCTAATTATTCGATGATTATGCTAAGATGAAATTTAATATTCAATCATTTTCACTCATCCTTTTAAAAATATTTTAACATTAATTTTATCATAATCATCTATGTACAAGATATTACTTTGGAAAAAATCTATTGAAATTTCGGTAGCATGTTGTCTGTAAATTAGATGTTTTCTCATAAAACTTGTACTTGATAGGTTCAGATAAGCAATTTATAATTTAGTTCAAGGCAGACGAGAAACTATATCCACTGCCAGCATGCAATACACATCAACTGCATCTGCCATGCAGGAGGCATTCTAAACTAAGCATGCAATCACGTAGCCAAAAAAAAAATCATGTAAATTAAAACTATCCAACAGTTTTTATCAATCAGTGCACTATGGATAGCTATATACAATTTAGTTCCCATAAATACATACGTACATATAATATGATATAAGATCAAGAGAACCTTTGAATTTGTATCCATAGAAGATGAATGCACCCCTTGAGTTGTGCACTTATTCAATTTATGTCTTTTCTTAATTACCTACTTTCTTTAGCTAAGGTTATTAAGATTTTCAATGGATTTAGACTTGGCATGAATGCTTTAGGCTTATTGGACCAAAAAGTCACAATGAGTATTCATTAAGATGATAATCCAATGCCTGCCTCTTTTCTCAAGAATCTGAATACAAATAAGAGGCACAAGATCGAATGGCATTGAATTTTAACTACATATGCATAGGTCTCTTTCAAATTTCATTTCATCATCTAGATTTGAAACCTGGTGCAATCACTTTAGCCATTCAACACATTTCAAACGATTTGAAGCTCCAAAGGATTTTATTTAATGTATGAGAACTTATGAAAGGAATTTGACCAAATACTCTTAGGGATTAAATTTCTATTTGATTCAGAAGAGTATTTAGGTAGTAACAAGACATTTTTCAAAATATTTTCGTGATGGTAATCATGTCCAGGCTTGGGCAAAGAGCATATAGGAGATGTGAATGTTGTGAACAATGCTCCTTAGAGAATGAAAAGTATCCTATAAATATAATCACAATTTAAAGCAAGGATACGAACCACGAGATAGGTGACTCTTTACCAAATGTGATCGTGATATGTAAAAAGTTCCTATGGAGGAGATGAACTAAAATTAGAGGATTTTTATATTTTAAGCTCAGAAGGGAATATTTTAATTAGTTAGTGAAACTAGAATCCCTTAATGGTTTCCTCTAATCTTGATTATGGAAGGATGTCTTTAAGTAAGCACTAGTTAGAATAGGGACTAATGATCATTAGTGCTTAAGCCCAGAGTGATGACCAATATTTGATTAGGCTTTCATGTTTAAGGATAGGCTTAGGATTAGATGGCAAAACAATATATGATGAAAACCAAACTTGAGCAATGGAAAAAAAATGTACTTAACTTAGGATATCAACATTTAGGCATGGGTTAAGCATTAAGAATTATTTACCTAGCAAAGATGCCATGTCCATTTGGAAGTAGATTTTATTTAATTTTTATATTGGCTTGCTAATCTTATGATTCTTAGTATGATAATAGTGTGTAGTGAATACATATACTAAGATTTGGAATTTTAGGCACGCACCACTTCCCGAGCCTATGGTCATCACAACCCTTAAACCTAGGAACTATGGGAAGATTAAACTAATTAAGTAACATTAATTTAAATCCATTTTCCTTAGGTCCTATGAGGTTCACATTCATGATAGCCCATAACATTTCTTTATCTAAGCCCCTGACACTTTTGAATGAGCAAGTAAATCGAATGTGCCTTTTTCTTTTACAATGTAAGCAAGTTTTGTAAATGCTTGAAAGATTATGCTTACAATTCTTATGATTGCTCATTGAGGCATGACTGTGGGAATCATGTGATAATCCTAAATCCTTTTTGAAAATATTTATCTTTTAAATTTTTAAAGATTTATTATGATTATTCTTTTCATTTATAACTTTAAGTGTAGCTCTAGAATAATCATCTATTTCTTTCTCTAAGCAGATAATTTTCGAAACCTTCTATATCTTTTTCTTCTCAAGAATAGCATGATAATTTTGTAATTTGTCCAATTGTTTTTCTATCCTTATTCTCATTTTTTAAGACTATTTTCTACTTAGACATCCTAAATAGAAGTTTATGCATTTTAAATAAAGTACATTCTAGTTCTCTGTTCAAGGGCATGCTTTCATTAAAACACTTCAATATATGATTCATTACAAGATTTTTCACAATAAGCATCACATGAATCATTTACAGTATTATCATAAATTTTTAAAAATGATTCAACATACAATATATTGCTATATATTCCATGAGAATCATCACATGCATCATTAACAGAATTATCATGAAATTCAACAAATAATTCAACATTTGACATATCATAGCATTCAGCAACAGAATCATCTATAGAGGCTGAGATAGGAACATATACCTCTCTGTCTATTAATGCAATTGCCCTGTTATTTACCACTTCCGGAGTAGTGGTCTCATTCTCCTAGGATTATCCATATTTCCTTTCAAGTTTATCCTAGATACCCTTAGCACTTGAACATGCAATAATCTCAATAAGAATATTAGAATCTAAAGCGTAATACAGTAAATCCATGACATGTGAATTGGCATGCATCAAATTAAAATCATTTTCCACTACCATACAAATTCCTTTGACAATCACCTTCCAGGCCCTCTTGTCCATTGATTTAATAAATATACGCATTCTAATTTTCAAGGCGGTGTAATCAATGCCACAAAATAATGGAGAACTGGCCCCACCTTGGCTCATAAGCACAAGGATTACCATTATTGCTCACTTAATGGGTAGAGCGGCACTTTTTACAACCAGGTCAAATTACTAGGGCTCATCTCAACCTTTACACACTCTTCTTACAGGGCGAAGAAGGTCGTACTGATCCTTACGGGATGAATCAATGCCCCCTCAGGCCATGCATGGAATACAATTAGATAAACTTTTTCATACAATGAAAAGTGCTTTTAACACAAATAGATTTGAACAATAATTCAGCACAGTATAATCAATGCACACCAATAATGTAAGAACTATAAACTCAGTGTTATATGTGTGCAATCAACACTCAAGGTAATGTCTATATTCAATCAAGTGCAATGAGTGTATCAACAAGCTAATCTTTGAAACTACGTAAAATGTATATCTCAATCACAGTTTAGGGTTTCAAAAATTCTACCAAGAGTATTCTAAATATCTCTAAAAAATATTTTCTCAATATTCAAGTACAAGGGATATTAAAAAGAAAAAAGAGCTTGTGAAAATATTTTTGCACCCTCAAAAATACAAGTTCAATGAGTCTTGCAATGAAAATGCAAAGACTCACTAGCCACTAGATTTTCCCACACATTGATTTATCAAATAAAATCGAGGGAAAAATATTATACTCAACTGTCAATTTGAAATCAAATACGCAATATAATGAGAGTTTCCTAGCAAATGAGGATAATATATAATCACTCAAATAACTCTCACAAGGTTTGGTTTATCAAAGGAATGAGTGTATGGGAGAGTATAAGCTTTGTATTTTTCAAAAGGGTTCTAAAAAATAGAGAGAATATTTTGCTAATCAGATTGCTAATTGCCTCCTAATCTAAGTAAAGGAACCCATATATATAGAGAAGGCCTAAATTATAACTATTAGGGATACATAGGGAATAATTAAATTTGTTTTAAATGAGTTTAAGAAAATTAACCTAGTTTAACCCCAATTAACAGTAGTAAAATTTAAGGCAACGTAAGAGTTTCAGTCAACCAAGCCATAGGTTTGGTCGCCCGAACAGACACAACAAGAAAAGGTAATTTTGAACTTCGGGTGCTTGAATAAGGGTTCAGTTTGCTAATCAAGGCTATTTTCCAATCTGTCTGAGGTTTGGTCACCTGGTCTCAAGTTTGGTTTGCCGAGCTTACATGTTCGGTCGCCCGAGTGTATTTTGAACGTGAAGTCCGGGCGCTCGAGGAAGGTGAAAAGCGACCGCTCTAAGGTTCGGTTGACCAAGGACACTACGTTCATTTCGTTTGGTCACCTGAAGTTAGGTCAATAGTTTGACTTCCCTATGTTCGGTCGACTAAGGTGTTTTCAACGCCAAGGTTCGGTTTCCCAAAACCTTAGTATTTTAACATCTAAGTCTTATTTTTGAAAAATGATTTCCATTGAAAGCATATATGAAAATGGGGAATTTCGTAAGTGCTAGTGTAAAGACCTAGGGTCTTTCCTAAGGTCTTTTCAAGTTCGCCAAAAAACCTAGCATCGATCAACCAAAGTTAGCTCTAAAGTCATTTAATGAACCTATGGTCTATCTGCAGCATTATTGAGCTTACAAATTCTATGTGCATGATATGCACTAATTATTACAAACCATGACATATTAAATATTACAGACCCGAATGAATGAAATATAAATTACAAACAATAAAAAATGTGGTCTTCATTTTTTGTTCTAGTCTCCATATACACCATATGATATTGCTAATTCATGTAAGACTCAACCTACACACAAACTTGGCAAACATTAAATACCTTGTCTTTGTCATTATCACAAACGAGACAGGACTCAAAAAGTCAACAAAAGCTATGATTTCAATTTCATCTTTCAATACCTTATCTTTAATTTCATGCACCATGAGTAGTTAATTTCTTTAGTTTTCAAGTTGTGATGAAACCCTAGGTTAGAACAGCACAGTTAGGATTTAGTTAATCATGCATAATAGGGTACGGTTACTATAGAGGAATCCGTGTTCGCTAGATAGGGTATACCTTGTTCTCCCGATCATGCTCCGGACAATTTGTTCGAACTCGGCTATGTTATGCCACCTGAGTGGATTGCTTGACTGTTAAAACCTTAGTATCGGTAATTGATCAAACTTAGTTATCACATATCAACTAGGGTGGATTCATAATCAAATACTTGGTTTCTATAGATAATTTATTTCAATTTAATTGCTTTCGTAGTTTAATAGAAAAACCCAACTTCAATGTTTTCATTCTTGTTTCGGCGTAGTAAGATCGATTAAAATCAGTTGACCGCTGCACTAGAGTCCCCAAGATCGACACCTGACTCACTACTTGTTATACTGAACTGATAGCTTTACCGTGATCCCAAAAGAGGGGGTGAATTGGTACTTTTAAAATTTAAACCCTAGGTCAAACTCCTAACAATAGTATTTTTACAACCTTATGGTCAATCTAGTGCAAGTAATGTAAATCAATTGTAATATGTACCAGTAATTAAATAAAGCAATCTAATTAACAACACAAGCACCAGAAAAGCAGCAAAGTAAGAGTGACACGCAGAAATGTTATCGAGGTTCGGCCTAATTGCCTACGTCTCCGCCTTGGCTAACAAGCACAAGGATTACCACTATAATTACTCACTTCAGCAGATGGAGTGACACCTATACAAACCAGGTCAATTACCACAGGGTTAACCTCAACCTTTACAACCAATCCTTACTGGGCTAGATTATCGCCCCTTCAGGCCACGCCTGGAAATACAACAGTATTCTCTCAAACAGATGGTACAAAAATAGTGTTTTCCCGTAAAGAAGATATGTACCCAAATACGCACATTCACATACACATCAATAATATGGATATAGTGTAAGCTCAGTGATGCAAGTTTTGTACAATCAACACCCAATACAATATAATCAATATGATGCTCAAGAGTACTCAACAGCAATATCTTGTGTTGACCTTATAGGTCACACCCAGTTTTGATTATGACAAATACTCTTGATAGCAATATTTACAAAGTCTAAGGCAATAAGGTATGTCAACAATAATATTAGTTGCTAAGACTTGTAAATTTTATTAGAGAGCTCCCCCTAAATTTATGCAAACTATGATATATCTAAGAAGCCACTCTACTATGCGTTAGACCTAACTCATGTCTTATCTATATGAACCTATCTTAGGGAAGTGGTTTAGTGAAAATGTCTACCCATTGTTCATTAGTGCATACAAACTCAAGAGCCACATCTCCTTTTTGCATGTGATCATGACGAAAGTGATGTCTAATCTCAATGTGTTTAGTTTGTGTATGTGAGATAGGATTTTTAGAGATGTTGATTGCACTAGTATTATCACATTTAATCGGTATTGTATCATAATGCAACCCAAAATCCATAAGTTGTTGTTTCATATAAAGAGTTTAAGCACAACAACTTCCAACCGCAATATATTTTGCTTCAGCTGTGGATAAGGCAATTGAGTTTTGTTTCTTGGAGAACCAAGAAACAAGAGATTGTCTTGAATAGTGATAAGTGCCGCTGGTACTTTTTCTATCAATCTTACTACCGGCAAAGTCAGCATCAGTGTAATCTCAAAGGTAGTATGCTAAGGATACCACAAGCCTAACTCTATAGTTCCAACTAGATACCTAAGGATTCGTTTAACAGCTTTTAGATGGGATTCCTTAGGGGCAGCCTCAAACCTAGCACATGTACACACACTAAACATAATGTCAGGCCTATTAGCAGTGAGATATAGGAGACTCCCAATCATGCCACGACACAATTTTACATCAACAGGAATTCCTTGCTCATCTTTATCAAGCTTAATGGAAGAGTTCATAGGTGTACCAAGAATTTTACAATCTTCCATATTAAATTTCTTTAGCAAGTCCTTGATATATTTAGATTGGCATATGAAAGTTCCATGATCAACTTGTTTAATTTGTAGCCATAAGAAGAAACTAAGTTCACCCATTATGCTCATTTCAAATTCACTTTGCATGCATTTTGTAAACTCATTACACAACTCATCATTAGTTGCTCCAAAAATGATATCATCCACATAAATTTGAACAATGAGCTTATCATCATTTTTGGATTTGATGAAAAGTATAGTGTCAATTTTGCCATGGGTAAACTCATTTTCTAGTAGAAAACCACTAAGCCTCTCATACGAAGCTCTAGGAGCTTGTTTTAATCCATACAAGGCCTTAGACAACCGGTAAATATGATTTGGATATTTATGATTTTTAAAACCGGGTGCTTGTTCTACATATACTTCTTCATTAATATAGCCATTTAGAAAAGCGCTTTTAACATCCATTTGAAACAATTTAAAATTTTTAAAACCGGCAAAAGCAAGTAGTATATGAATGGCTTCTAACCTAGCAATAGGAGCATATATTTTATCAAAGTCAATCCCTTCCTGCTGGTTATACCCTTGGGCAACTAGTCTAGCCTTATTCCTAATTACTACCCCAGTCTCATCTTTCTTATGTCGATACACCCATTTAGTTCCAATAATTGTGTGATCATTAGGCCTAGGAACTAGAGTCCACACTTTTCTTCTTTCAAATTTATTAAGTTCTGTTTTCATGGACATCACCCAAGACTCATCCTCGATGGCTTCTTTAATATTTTTAGGTTCTTCTTGGGATAAGAAAGCAAAATGATTCACTAGATTTCTTAAAGAGGGTCTTATGACTACACCACGGGATGGTTCACCTATGATTTGATCTATAGGGTGACTTCTAATGTATTTCCAAACTCTAGGCAACTCCTAATTTTCATTTTCTTCAGATGATTTTTCATTTACTTTAGGGTTTTCGCTTGCATTGTTTTCAATAGATAGTTTATCTAAGCATTTTCTAATATGAATATCATCTTCATCATCTTTCTTAGAAAATGAATTAGATTCATCAAATACAACATGAATAGATTCAATGACAGTTAATGTTCTTTTGTTGAAAACCCTATGTGCTTTACTATTAAGTGCATAACCTAGGAAAATACCATCATCAGATTTAGAGTCAAATTTTCCTAAGATTTCATTATCCCTAAGCACAAAGTATTTACAACCAAACACAAGAAAATAGGAAATATTAGGCTTATGTTTGTTTCACAATTTATAAGGGGTTTTATTAATTGACATTCTAATCAACACCCTATTCATAACATAACATGCAGTATTAATGGCCTCGGCCCAAAAATATTTAGGTAAGTGTTGACCTTATAGGTCACACCCAGTTTTGATAATGACAAATACTCTTGGTATTTGATGACTTTCAAGTTTGTGTGTAGGTATATAATTAGCAGATCAACTAATGGCACATGAAGACTCAAATTCTAAAGACCATAAAGACTTCTCTCATGTTGTAATTCATTTTAATTCAATGAGGGTCTATAACAGTAATTAGGAGAAACAGTCTGTAATAATCTCTACATGTCATGCATGTAGGTTTTATAAGCTTAAAAAGATCATAATTTGACCATAGGGACTGAATGACTTTAGGGCATGGTCAACCGACGCCAGGTTTTTAGGCGTACTTGAAAAGACCCTAGATTCCTACACATTGTGCACAAAGTCCCCATAATCACTTACATTATCAGGGAAAAGAATTGAAATAAAATTGCACTTAATTGAACATTATTAGGAAAGTTGAGAGAGCTCGAGCGACTGAATCCTTGGAGTTCAAAACTCCTTGGGCGCCCGAACTATTGAGAAGTCAACAGTTGACTTAGGCTTTCAGGTGACCGAACTATTTTGTGCGTACTATCCAGAGGCGCCCAAACCCTTTGAAAAGGGCATTCCACTAACTCTGGCGATTGAACTGTTTAGTTCAAATTGAGCCCCGGGCGACCGAACCTATGACCGGGTACCCGAAGTTACGAACAAAGACTACTGACTTTGTTTCGGGCTGCCAAACCATGACACGGGTGGCCAAACTCATTTAAATTACTTTTATTGTTGTGTCTATTCGGGCGATCGAACCTCGGTTAAGCCACCCGAACCTCGGTGGGTTAAAATTATTTTAACTGCAGTAAAACTGGGTTAAGTTGGGTTAATTGTGTTTAAACATTTTGAATATTTTCTAATGTCTCCAACGGTTATAATTTTACCCCTGCCTATAAATATGGGTTCATTTTTTAGGGTTAGTGAGAGATTAGCCAAAATCATTACCGAAAATCCTCTCTATCTCAAAATCACATTTTGCCCAAAATACTGTCAAATATTCACTCCCTTGATACATCTTGATAGTGTGAGAGTATATTGATTGTCCTTGTGTTCATTATATAGTGCTAATACTCCCATTTGATTGATTAAGTGTGATATTATTTTTAGGGAGTTTAGCTTATGTTTATCCCATAGAATTTGATATTATAAATCTTGTGCTAGGATAAACTAAGTGAGCTTAGGATATTTGCATTGTTATTGCAAGTGTCCCATAGCTTTGATTTTGGTGTGAAAAATATTTTTCTACAAGCTAAAATATTTTCAAACTACTCATGTGCTCATTACATTAAGGAAAATATTTTGAGCTAGTTTGAATACTTGATTAACATCTTTGAAACCCTGATTTGCTATTGAGATTTCACTTAGCTTGTTTCAAATATACAACTTGTTTAGCACAAAAATACACATCACTGAGCTTACACTTACCTATATTGTTGATATGTTGTTGATTGATTATACTATGCGTATTGGGTACATATTTGCCTTACTTGAGAAGCATAATCACTGTACCAATTACTATGTGAAAAATACTGTTACATTTATAGGCGTGGCCTGAGGGGGTTTGATCTAGATCAGAAGGATCAGGTTGGGGTCAACCTTGTGAATTTAACCTAGGGCCTTCTCCGCCCCACAAGGAAAGTTTGTAAAGGTTGAGGTCAGCCCTCTGCTAATTGACCTGGCTGTGTTAGGTGCCGCTCCACTTGTTAAGTGAGCCATTAGTGGAATCCTTGGGCTTGTGAGCTAGAGGTGGGGACGTAGGCATAGTTGGCCGAACCCCGATAACATATCTTGTGTGCACTGTTTATATTTCTGCAATTTACATTCCTACACATGTATGTTATAGTTGGTGAATGTTGAGTATGATTTTAATTTTTGCACGTTATATTTATCTGCGCATTCAAAACTGCATAGACAAACCCTAGGTTGTGAATGTACTACTTCCATTTAGGTCAAACCTAGGAAAAAGTTTTAAAATTCCAATCCACCCCCCCCCCTAATTGGGATCACGGTAAAGCCAACAGTAAGTTATGTTCATTCAGCATAGTTTTACCCATTTCTTGTAGTGACCTATTCTTTCTTTCTACCACACCATTTTGTTGAGATGTACTGGATGCAGAAAAGTTATGTGATATGCCCTCTAAGTCACAATATTTTTCTATGCTCTCATTTTTGAATTTCGTGCCTCTATCACTTCTTATATGAGTTATCTTATATCCTTTTTCATTCTGAATTCTTCTACAAAGTTTGGTGAACTGATCCAATGATTCATTTTTATGTGCAAGAAACAACACCCATGTGAATCTAGAAAAGTCATCCACAATTACAAAAGCATATGATTTACCACCAAGACTTTGCATAGAGTTAGGACCAGACAAATCTAAATGAAGCATCTCAAGTGGTCTAGTAGTGGATATGAATTTCTTTTTCTTAAAACTAGATTTTGTTTGCTTACCCATTTAACATGCATCACAAATTTTAATTTTTACATATGACATTTTAGGCAAGCCTTTTACTAGTTCTTTTCTAACAAGTTTAGACAACAAGTCCATGCTAGCATGTCCTAAGTGCCTATGCCATAACCAACTAGCTTCATTTACCGCAGAAAAACAGGTGACTTGTTGTGAAGCTAAGTTATCAAGAGAAGTTGTATACACATTTTCATGGCGATCAGTAGTAAAAAGTACTTTGTGAACTGATTTATTCTCTACTATGCATTTGTTATTTTCAAAAGATACTTTATATCCTATGTCACACAACTGACTTATGCTAAGTAAATTATGTTTTAGCCCATCAACCAACAAAACATAATCAATAGTAAGAGAGAAATTCTTACCAACCTTACCTACTTTTATGATGCGTCCTTTTGCATTGTTGTCAAATGTCACATAGCCTCCATCCTTGGGAACGATTGAAGTGAATTTTCCCTTGTCACTGGTCATGTGCCATGAGCACCCACTATCCAAGTACCCCCGCTCCTTGGAGGAGGACGACCTTAGGTCTACCTTATCCTCGTGTGCCATCAAACACAGATTAGCGACCTCTGAGTCACTGTGATCTGATTCTGAGTTGCTGGTCCTAAGTTTGCCCCATGATGTCCCAGCCTTCATGGCTTTCTTCTTTTTCTTAGCCTCCTTTTTCAGCAGTGGGAAATCTGGTTTGATGTGCTCGACCTTGTTGCAATTATAACACGTGGGAGCATTTGAAGTTTCTTTTCTTTTGCTAGACTCTCCCTTTTTAGATATAGACTCCCTATATTTTCTGTATGACTTTCTATTCTTCCTGAAAAACCTGCTAAACTTTCTAGTTAGCATTGCCATATCATCATCAGTATCGGGTTCACTGCATTCACTAGATATGTTAGTGGAAGTTTTTAATGCAGTCACTTTCTTAGTCCTATTATGTTCATTAAGCCTCTCATTTATGGCTAATTCATAAGTAACCAGAGAACCTATCAATTCATCTGGAGTCATGGCCTTAAGGTCTCTACCCTTAGCAATGGCCATAGCCTTGGCTTCCTAAACAGGAGTTAAGCCTCTAAGGATCTTCCTAATCATCTCATATGTGGGATAGGTCTTTCCTAATGTATGCAGTGAGTTTATGATGTGTGTGAATCTAGTGTACATGCTCTGAATGGACTCACCTACATTCATCCTAAAGGCCTCATACTCACTAGTCAACATATCTATCCTACTATCTTTCACATCTCTAGGGCCCTCATATGTGACTTCTAACTTATCCCATATTTCTTTTGTAGTAGAACATGCCATAATTTTGTTAAATTCATTTACATCAAGACTACAATACAAAATATTTATAGCAGTGGCATTTAGACTAACAACTTTCATATCATCATCATCATATTCATACCCAGTCTTAGGAACTCTAGTTGCACCCTTAGTTTTCATAGGGACATAATTTCCCTTAAAGACAATCCTCCACACCTTTCAATCAGTATTCTGAAGGTAGATGCGCATCCTTTATTTCCAAAAGGTGTAATTAACACCACTAAAAACAGGAGGTCGTGTGGAACATGGTCCCTTAGGGAAAGGGGTCACGGAGCTATGAGCCATATGTGATATTTTGCCAAAAAAAAAAAACAGCTAGTCTATGCTACGTGGCTCTGATACAAATTGATAGCTTTACCGTGATCCCAAGAGGGGGGTAAATTGGTACTTTTGAAATTTAAGCCCTAGGTCAAACTCCTAACAACAGTATTTTCACAACCTTATGGTCAATCTAGTGCAAGTAATGTAAATCAGTTGTAATATGTACTAGTAATTAAATAAAGCAATCTAATTAACAACACAAGCACCAGAAAGCAGTAAAGTAAGAGTGAAATGCAGAAATGTTATTGAGGTTCGGCTCAATTGCCTATGTCCCCACCTTGGCTAACAAGTACATGAATTACCACTATAATTGCTCACTTAAGTGGGTGGAGCGGCACCTATACAAACCACGTCAATTACCACAGGGCTGACCTCAACCTTTACAACCAATCCCTACCAGGCTGGATTACCGCCCCTTCAGGCCGCGCTTGGAAATACAACGGTATTCTCTCGAATAGATGGTACAGACATTGTGCTTTCACGTAAAGTAGAGATGTACCCAAATATGAACATTCACATACACGTTAATAACATGGATATAGTGTAAGCTTAGTGATGCAAGTTTTGTACAATCAACACTCAATACAATATAATCAGTATGATGCTCAAGAGTATTCAACAGAAGCAATATCTTGTGTTGACCTTATAGGTCACGCCCGGTTTTGATTATGACAAATACTCATGATAGCTAATGGGTGTTTGAGGTTTTGTGCAAGAATTTAAATTGAAAGATCTTAATGCACATGGAAGAAAGTGAAGAATGAAGACCTAATTACTTTTATGTTGTAATATATTTCATTTATGTAAATGGTCTGTAATAGTAATTAGGGTTTTTACTTGTAATCATCACACATATCACATGCATGGTCTAATAGGTAAGCTTAAATTGAATCATAACTAAATATAGACCTAGAAATGACCATAGGATACTCACCATTGCACATGTATGTGTTAGGCACTTAAATAGGGTGATTGTTGGATAAAATAGGACCGAAATGTACAAATTGTGCACCTTTGATCGACTGAACTGTGTAGTTCATTTTTCCCCCGATTGACCGAACCCAGTCTGGGTCAACAAATTGACCACAGCCTGGTCGACCGAGCTATGTCAGTTCATTTGACCCCGGTCAACTGAACCTCTCTGAAGTCAACACTTTGACTTCCTAGTCAACCGAGAGAATTTTGTACACCACCAACCTGGCCGATCGAGTTCCCATGTGTGGGAACTCAATGGTATGGTCCACCGATAGGCTTAGTTCAAAATCAGCCTGGTCGATCGAACTTCACTAATTTGAAAAATCGCCCTCGGACATACATATCCGGTCAATTGAACCGGCAGTTCATTTTTGGCTTGGTCGACCGAACCCCAAGAACTTTGGTCGAACGAACTTGTCCTAGTCGATCCGTGCTCTCGTGTTGGACCTATTTTTTGCCACAGTTAACTCAGTTAAACATGTTTAAAATAATTTAAAAATCATTAAATCTTTTTCTAATAACCCCAACCTTGTCCCTAACGGTCATAATTCAAGGGGAGTCTATTTATACCCCTTCATTTGGGATAATTAGCAACTTGATTAGCAAACCCAATTAAGAAATTCTCTCACAAGATAAAAATTCTACTACTCATTTTCACTCCATTCACTCATACTTACCTTCTACTATTACTTAAACTCTCTGTAAGTTGATTGAGTGATTATTTTGATAGGTTTGCTCTCCTTGCTCTGTTTGATTGAGTCGATTTTCTTGAGAGCTAAACCTAAGTGTTCTTATTGGACTTTGGTAATAAGTCTCTCCTAAGAAGACTTAAATTAAACTCCTGAGTATTTCATATTTGTTGCAATAACTTAAGAAGTTTGTATTTGTTTTTGGGTTCCAAAAACATTTTCAAAAACATTTTCAAATATCTTGGGTGATTTATTTTGACATATTTTTGAAAAGATATTTGTTTATGTGATATTAATCTTTGTTGCAATATTCATTGACTTACATATCATTTTGTTGAATACAAAGATTAAATATCTTTTGCAAACCAAGCATATACATTATTTGACATTTACGTGATTGAGATATCTTACTGATTGATATTCTTGAGACTTGCTTGATATTCTTGTGTGAACACGTTGATTGAATATCTTGTGACACAAAGATCATATAGGTTTGCACTCTCACGCATTCATTACATTGATAACAAATATATTTGATAGTTGAAATATTAGATCAAACTGAGCTTACATATTAAATCATTTTGTGGTGTTTGTAACTAAGCGTTTCTGGGTACATATATGCTTTACATGAAAGTACAATCACTGTACCGATTTTCTTTGATTGTAAAATGTGAGTGTTTTCAGGCGTGGCTTGAGGGGGTGGTAATCCAGCCTGATAAGGATTGGTTGTAAAGGTTGAGGTCAGCCCTGTGCTAATTAACCTGGTTTGTTTAGGTGCCGCTCTACCCATTTAAGCGAGCAATTATAGTGGTAATGCTTGTGCTTGTTAGTCAAGGTGGGGACATAGGCAATTGGTCAAATCTCGATAACATTTTTGTATGTCACTCTTACTTTACTGCTTTCTGGTGCATGTATTGTTAATTAAATTTCTATATTTAATTTCTAGCATATTTACATTACTTGCACTAGATTGACCATAGGGTTGTGAATATACTGCACTAGAATATTTACCTAAGGATTAAATTTTAAAAATACCAATTCACCCCCCCCTTTTGGGATCACGATAAAAATACTAGTTCAAAAGAGTTTTCCTTAATGAAAGATGCACAACACTAGTTTGAAAATACTTGTTTGTTTGAGAAATCTTTGCACAACAAAAATCAAGTTGTTGGACACTTGCAACAAAGATGCAAATATCCTAAGCTTACTTGGTTTATCCCCGCACAAGTTTTATAATGAGCAAATCTATGGAATAAACCTAAGCTAAAACTCCTAAAAAGAAATATAGCAATCAATCACTCAAATGGAAGTTTCTAGAAAACTATAGCAATCTTAAGCACTCTAGAAACGTTCACACAATCTCAGAAGATATCAAATGAATGGAGATTTGAGAGTATTTAGCCAAAGAATGAATTTTCAAGAGAGAGGATTTTTTTGGCTAATCACTTTTCTAATCATTCCCTAATCTTGCAAATGAACTCATAGTTATAGTCAGGGGTAAAAATATAGCCGGTTGGGATATGTTGGGAATAATTAAAAAAGTCCCAAATGGTTAAAATGCAATCAACCCAAATTAACCCTATTTTACCACGGTTAAATTAATTTTAACCGGTTAGGGTTCGAGTGGCTGAACTGAGGTTCGATCGCCCGACAAGACTCAATAATAAATTTTATTAAACTTAGTTCGGTCACTCGGTTTCACGTTCAAAGACCCAAACCAAAGTCAGTAGCATTGCTTCATGACTTCAAGTGCCCGGTCCTCTATTCGGTGGCCCAAATCCATGTGTTCGGTTGCACGGGGTCCTTTTTGAACTAAAATAGTCGGTCACCCGAGTTGGTGGACTGCCCCTTTCAAGGGGTTCAGGCACTCATGGATGGTGTGTGTATTTATGGATCGGTCGCCCGAGAGCCTGGTTAACTTGTTAACTTGTCAACAGTTAGGCGCCTGAGGAGTTTTGAACTCTAGGGGATCGATTGCCTGAGCTCTCTCAAGTTTCTTAGAAATGTTCAATTCAAGCACAATTTCAACACTCCTATATATTACATGCTAAGCCTGGTAATCGTCCACAACTCTATCTTCCAAATACTCAGTAATGATGCTTCCCTTAATAGATTTTAAGATCACATAGGTGATATCATATTTAGTCAACAACATCTGCCACCACGCAACCCGTCTTGTTACTGCAGGCTTTTCGAAGATGAACCTAATTGGGTCCATTTTGGAAATCAGCCAGGTCGAGTAATACAATGTGTATTTTCTCAGCCTACTAACTACCCAAACCAAATAGCAACATGTTTTCTCCAAGTCCGAGTACATAGATTCATATTTTGTGAAATTTTTGCTAAGGTAATAATTGACCCTTTCTTTTCTTCCTGACTCATCATGCTGGCCTAATACACAACTCATGGAATTTTTTGATACTGCCAAGTACAGAATCAGCGGCCTTCTGGGCACCGGGGGTACTAGCACCGGGGGGTTCCGGAGGTATTCCTTTATTTTCTCAAAAGCTTCTTGGCATTCCTTATTCCACCTCTCTGGGTTATTTTTCCTTAACAACTTAAAGATGGGTTCACAAGTAGCAGTTAGTTGGGATATGAATCAAGCTATATAACTTAGCCTACCCAAGAAACTCCGTACCTCCTTTTTAGTCTTGGGACTAGGCATTTCATGAATGGCTCTGATTTTATCAAGGTAAACTTTGATTCCTTTCTTGCTTACAATAAACCCCAATAATTTTCCTGAAGTAGCGCCAAAGGTGCACTTTTCCGGGTTCATTTTTAATTGGCATTTTTGGAGCCTTTTGAATAACCTTTCCAAGTTCACCACATGGTCAGCATCATTCTGTGACTTGACGATCATATCATCCACATACACCTCGATTTCTTTGTGCATTAAGTCATGGAAAAGAGTCACCATAGCTCTTTGGTAGGTAGCCCAGCATTCTTTAGACCAAATGGCATGACCTTATAAAAAAAGGTCCCCCCATAATATGATAAAAGTGGTTTTTTCCTTATCCTCTGGGGCCATATTGATCTAATTATACCCTAAAAAACCATCCATGAATGAAAATATCTTTGGGGCTAGCTTTATTTAGGTCTCTGTAGTCCACGTAAACTCGCACTTTGTCGTTCTTTTTCATTATCGGAATGACGTTGGCCATCCATTCAAGATATTGGACTACCTCTAGAAACCCAGCCTTAAATTGTTTTTGCACCTCTTCTTTTATCTTAAGCAACATCTCTAGCCGCATTCTCCTTAACTTTTGCTTGACCGGCTTCGAACCTGAGTAAAGGGGAATCTTGTGAGTTACCAAATCCGTGTCTAGACCCGGCATGTCCTAATATGACCAAACACATCCTAGTATTCTTTTAAAAGTTTAATTATTTTGCTCCTTTCCTCACCCCTCAGTAGTGATCTAGTCTTTACTTGTTAGGCTCCTCTTTAGTTCCCAAGTTGATTATAGTGGTGGGGTCACTACTGGTCAATGTTGGCTTTTCATCTGACTTCAACATTCTCTCCATTTCAGGGGATAAATTCACCTCACCTTCTTCAATTTTAGTTTCATGAATTATATTTTCAAAATTAACATCAATTTCTCTATCAAGGGTACTGGTGTCATTATCTCTCATATTCCTGCATGAAGTCATAGCAAACAAATTTTGATAGCTGAACCAGGGATGCAAACGAACGTCAAGAAGTGCATAATTTTTTATTAACTGAGAAGAAACTGCCCATGACTATAGTGCCTTGGGCTTAGGGAAAAAAAATTTAAAATAAAAAATCAGAAATAAAAGAAATCATTACATGAAGAAAATGGGACAATCAAAAGAACTCCAATTGTGCAGTTCCTCTCTTGGTTGAAAATGGCGGACCCATTTGTCTGAGGTAGCTGATGAAGCCTCTGAATCAAGAACAGATATGCTTAGCTATCTCATTTTAGACTCAAGATCATCCTGACTGCTTTTTATGAATATTTGATTGATATGAGGGACGCCTGACCCCCACCAAGCGTTGGTCTCAACAGTGAGTTTTTCCCTTCTCTAAGCTTCTTTTTCCGTTTTCTTATTTTTCCTATCTGCAAACGTAGGCCTATGTCCCAGACCGTATTTGTCTTTCATTTCTGGAATCACCAGTGGCTTCAAAATCTCCTATAAACATCTTCCCAACCCTTGACCCAGATGATACCCATGTATGATCAGTTTTGTTGCAATCATGCGAGCTGTTGAGGAAACTCGTGGTTGTGGGACTGGGAACCCTTCGACCATAGTTGCTACATTGATTATTTCAAAGGCTCAAAATGAATCCTCCAGGGCTTCTTCAGCGGCTTCCACATAAGGGGTGGAAGTGGGTTTGGTTACCATCAAGTCCGTTTCTCCATATAAGGGGTGGAAGTGGGTTTGACCCATTGGTGCAAAGAGGACGGAACTTCCTCGATGTTATGTGTCCACAGCCTCCCCAATAAGCAGCTATAGGATGGGGTTATGGCCATGACTTGGAATATAATGTTGAAGTTGATCGGTCCAATTTGCACAGGAATTTCAATAGATCCCATCGATTCCCTGCAGGTGCTGTCAAAAGCCCGCACAATCAGATTGTTTTGCCTTATGTAGGATGGGTTAACAGGTAGTTTCTGTAGGGTCTTCATGGGCATGACATCCAAGGATGACCCATTATCAATCAACTCTCATGCAATCATGTGATCTCGGCATTTAACGAAAACGTGCAACACCTGATTATGCCCCTGTCCTTCCACAGGGATCTCTTCATTAGTGAATGTAATGTAGTTGGTAGTCGTAAGACCACCAATCACGTGGTTAAAATTATCAACGCTGATGTCTTGGGGAATATAAGCCTGATTAAGGGCCTTTAATAGAGCTTTTCGATGGGCTTCCAAGCTCAACAACAGTGACAAGATAGAGATATGGGCTGGCATCTTCTTCAGTTGGTCAATGTTGCTGTATTCACTGTGTTTAATTATTTTCAAGAATTCCTTGGCTTCTTGAGTTTGAACTAGCTTCTTCATATTCTTGTTTTGTTCTTAGCTATACTGCAGTTTCTCCAAGACCTCCGGCGTATAAACCCTTCCACTTCAGGTTATCCCTCTTGCTTCAGCAGCACTGCTAGTTTCTCCTTCGGTGCGTACTTCACAATTGTACCTCCATGGTGCTGCCCGGTCACTACGGTATGTGAAAGGGCGAGGGGCCGCAATCACTACCCGAACTGGGGCCTCTGGGACTTGTGGGGTTTTTCCCATGATGGGGATAAATGGTCTATTGGTGAATTAGGGATGATCAGATTCCCCTATAACTGAAACTTCATTTATTTTCTGAATGTGGCTGACTTCCACTCGTTTGCTGCCAATCAAGCTACTCAGAAAAATTATGAAAGTCCCACATTGTTGTACTGATCCTTTCACAATATTTTGGCATGCGCATGGGACACCTTCAGGGCAAATAGCCTTTATTCCTGCTAGGCTTGCCGTTGTCAGTTCACTATACACCCAGTCTAGCGTCATTTCTCCCCATTTTCTTTCTGATTTTTCCACGGCTTCTTCTTCGATCATCTTGACATTGTCCCTTCTGTGGTCAGGCAAGGCATTTTCTTGAATACCAACTGGCTTCCCGTCGAATGACAACCAACCTGCATCTCTCAGATCTTGCACCTTGTGTTTGAAGGCCCAACACTGGTCAATAGGGTGCCTTGGAGAATTGGCATGGTACGCGCATTGGACCTTGGGATTATACCAGTGTGGGGGAGGATTGGTGAAAGAAATCTCGGGGATGGTAGATATCATCCTTTGTTCTAGCAACTGAGTGAATAAGTCTGCGTACAACATAGGAATCTAGTCCACTCTCCGAAAACTCTTGGGTGTATTTCTTATGTGTGTGTGCTAGCTCAGGTGGGCTGGTATGTTCGGCTAGGCTGGCACAAGCGTAGGGGCCACAAAATGGGGTTTGGTGCTTACATATGCTGCTTGATTCATTGCGGGTTCGACTGCAAAGTTTTGGTTGGACCATGGACTACGGCTCTTTGTATTTTTTCTATTAGATGGTACTTGAACCATCTGAGTCTCTTTATCCTTCTTTTTGCCGGTCCACTTCCTACTTGGACCACTTTCCATGCTACTTTCTTTGACACGACCTGCTTTAATGTCGGCCTCGATCCTCTCCCCTGCGATCACTATGTCCATAAAGTTGTGGGGAGTTGCTCCCCTCAAATGCCCTCGGTGGGGTTCCTTCAAAGTGTTAACAAAAAGGGAAATTACTTCTTGGTCACCCACGGGGGGTCGACTTGGACTGCTAGGTCTTGTCATGTGTAGGCGTATTCTCGAAACGTCTCAGCATGCTTCTTCTCTGTTTGAAGCAGGGCCATCCAGTCCGGGGCCATTTCCATCACTTGTTGATACTGGGCTACAAAGGCGGTAGCTAGGTCTCCCCACATTCGGACCCTTGTTTTGTATTGGTGGATATACCACCTGATCGCTATCCCCATCAAACTACTCCGGAAACAGTGTATCATCAACTTTTTGTCATCAGAGTATGCGGCCATCGCTTGACAATACAACCATAGGTGGGTTTGAGGGTATTGAGTTCCATCAAACTTCTCAAATTCAGGCACCTTAAACTTTGGTGGGAGCACTACCTTGGGCACTAAGCACAGATCCACAGGATTGATAGAATTTGATGTGCGGGTAACTTCAATGGCTTTTAATCGCTCTTCAAGCTCGTCACATCGGTATTCCATTGTGGTCTTGCCTATTCCTATAACTATTGTCATTGTTGGGGGCATCCCACTTCTCGGAATTGGTGTTGCCGTGACGAAGGTGGCTGCACTCAGAGGTGGTCCCTCTAAAATAACCGATGGCGGTCCAGATGACTGCACATGGATTGGTGTGAAGCCTGGATGGTTGATAGGATCCGTGTCTGCTTCATGGTCCTGCTCTTGAACCGTCTTTCCCTTGCTCAATAGCAAGTCCAGTATTCTTTTCATTTGGTTGCTGAATTCCTCCTATCCTTGCTCGATGCCTAGGACGTGGCTTTCCAACTGTTCTGCCATAGCTTTTGCTTTTCTGCGAGTGTTGTAAGGGTGTGTAGGTGCCTCAATTTTGCCAATTCTCAATCACGCCTCTTTTCCCCCTAAACATAAAACCCACTTCTTTCAAGACAAATGTATGACATGTTGTGAATGTTTACACAAATATTTATTTAGTGCATGAATGATAAAATACAATTATGCAGCCTATGTGCTTCGACCAAGGTTCTGAAAAAAATCATCATCATTTCATTACCACTTTTCATGAAATACATGGATCTTTCAAATGTACTACACGGATGGAGGATTTTGATTGTCCCATTTGCTCTTGTTGATGCAGTGCAATCCTTCTTAGGCTGGCTCTGACCCTCTGGGTGCCGATCTATCCACTCTCCACTTTAGCGCTTGGTATTTTTCTTCCCAATACCTAGCCTATTCTATGAATGGTTCGGTCTTATCCAGTGCCTAGCTAAAGGTCCTCCTCTGCTTATCTCATTGGTCGTCTAATTCTTGAATGCGGAAGGTTCTCTTTTCAATTTCAGCCTTTACGCCTTTCAACATCTTGGATTTTTTATCAAGTACAGCTTGAAGCGTTTGTCTCTCTTTTCTCAAGGCCACTACTTCTTTTTCCGACAGTACGAGTTGAGTTGTTTGCCGTTTGACTTTCTTATGGTTAAAGGCCACCAACTCTTCCTTCCTTCACTCCGTCCGTTGACTTTCTGATACTGTTTCCTTATTTGAGTGTGGCTCCATCTGTAACTGTGGATCCTTTAATGATTGGCCATGAGTAGCAAGGGCTTTGAAATTTCCTTCAAGTTGGGTGTTCACCCGGTTGACCCGCTATATCTTATGGCTCTCCTGAATTGCAATTGCTTCTTCACCTGGGTCTACTAAGTGCACATGTTTCTAGGCCACTGTGAACTTCCTGATCTAATTCTGGGGATCCGTTTTTGTATAAGAGAAGTCTGATTTTTCCAACCCGTGGGTTGCTGGCACAAATTGAGATGCCCGCATTTGCCTCCTGGCCATTAGAGGAGCATATGCTACTCCTCCCCATGGACCTAGTAATGGGACCCATGGGAGGTTTCCACACCGGTATATCGTGCCGGAATACTTCATCCATGGTGCTTTCCAAATTAGTCCCGAATCTCCCAATTTGTGTAATTTTTCATTCCTTACGACCTTGCTCCATTGGACGATCTGCTGAGCCCTTTCAAACTCCGCTAAGGGAATTCTGAGAGCAGAAAAGGTGTCGCGATACCCCCCCTCTATTGCTCGGAAAGTGACTGGCGAACCAAACATAAAGTAAAGGAACACAACACTTCAATCGTTCTTGACCCTTATCCCTGTATTTGTTGAGGGATCGGAAAGTTTCTGCAAAAATGCTTGGGACTGGATTAACTCCATTCTTCACTTATGCCACAAAATAAATGGTGGTTCAGTCGATGGTCCTTAATTCTTTAGGGAAAATAACCAGACCATATATGGCTAGCAGATGCATCTGAGCCTCTTTACCTTCTTCTTCTTCCAACAATGCCTTTAGGCACTTCCAAGTGATTTTATCGTCTTCCCCTACAGCTCGCTGAATCTTGATTCCAGTAACATTATACAATTCTCTTTCCAGAAAAGCTCGAGAATTAGACGTATAAATATGATAAGTTGACCGCTGTTTCATCAAATGTAAGAGTGACGTGTACTCTTCGATTGTAGGAACCATGTATATCCCATTGACTATGAAACATGTGTATGGGGGATTCCAAAAGTCAACTAATGCCTTCAGCATCTAAAAGTTCACCAATATATACAACAGAAAACAAATGTAGCCGTATAACTGCGAGAACTCCAAACGGCGCTGCGGTGTCCACCCTTACCAAATAGTCTTTAGTTCATCTAGTGGGTTTGACCGGGTATATATGCAGACTTTGGCTAGTAACTTCACTACTAATTCTTTGTTCAGGCTGCCTCCCCATTGTCTCTGCTGATTTTCATAATATAACCATACCACAGACTCGGTTTCCTGGTAAATTATTGCATCCTCCATAGACGGCCTTGATTTTTCTCGGAACCTTGGTAAAGTGGATGGGATGCCTATATGTATGCAATATGTTAGTAATACTACCATGCAATATGTATAGCTATAAGATCTCTTGGAGAAGGATGGGGTTCCTATCTCAAACCCGGGGTGGATATATACAAGGCTCTTCAAGACTCTATCCTAGGTAGGGTATTTTGGATAAGCACTGATTACGCGTCAAAACTGCGTTATTGGGCATCTTAACCCGAGCTTTACGGTTTATATTTTTAATTAAATATCTAAAATTGTCCAATATTTTAATAAAGTGCCAAAATCATCATTCTTGAACTTTATTGCACTATTTATGAAGTTTTGGTAATTTTTTGTTGCAGGAAAAATCTTGGAAACCTAAACCGACACCTGTTCGTATTTCATGCATAACTTTTCTGTCCAAGCTTCGATCGAGACTATTCAAATTTTTGGAGAAAAAGGAAAGGATTATCTACAACTTTCATCTTTTGATTTTTGTGAGAAACGGGCTCCAAAAGAACCAGATTTGTGATGAACAGAGAACAAAAAAAAATGAAAAAATATAATAATTCAAGTCCTTTCAAACGGGCCAGGTCAGATTCATATTGGTTGGACAATCCGGGTCTAGGGCTTCCCCCCCTATCCTTTAAATTCCCTTCTCTTCCTCCCCCTGCGCAGGTAGCCCGAGGGCTCCCCATTCTCTCCCTCTCTTCCTCTTCTTCTTCTTCTTCTTCTTCCTCTTCCCTTTCCTTCTTCTTTCCCTTCTCTCCCTCTGCTCTCTCCCGAAAGTTCCTCTATTTTTCTTCTCTTCTCCCTCTGTTCTTCTCTTTTCTCAGCCCTCTGTATCTTCTCTTTCCTTTAGTCCTCCTTCCTCTCCGTCCCAGCTAGACCTGCCATATCAGCCAGCCCACGAGACTTCCCCTCTACTGCAATTGAACACCAGACTCCCAGCTCCAGCACCCGAGCAACCCCAGCCCAGCCATGCTCTAGGCTTCACTCTTCTCCTCCAGCAAAGCAGCAACACAACAGCCCCCTGGTTGCTGCAACACCAGCTCCTACTGCGAGCACCAGATAGCACCAGTGCAACCACTCCCATGGCCAACACAACAGCCCCTACTAGAACTCGAGACCACTACTGCTGCAACTCCTTTAAGCTGCCCTGTTTCTCTCTCTCTCTCTCTCTCTCTCTCTCTCTCTCTCTCTCTCTCTCTCTCTCTCTCTCTCTCTCTCTCTCTCTCTCTCTTTTATTTATTTTTGTTTAGTCTTTAAATACCGAATAAAGTTTAGTTTTTTTTAAATGTTTGTTTGAAATTTCTTTTTAAGTTGGACATTGTCAAGTGTTTAATTCTTGTTAAATTTATTTATTTTTTTATCTAATTAGTGGGAGTTTTAATTTAGTCTTTTTAATTAAGTCTGGTTTGATTTCTTGTGTTTTCATTAATTTTTTTTTTGTTATCGTTTATGTGTTAAATTTTTATTGTTTTGTGTTTAAATTGTGATTGTGGTTTGAGTTATTGTTTTGGTTAAAGATCTAATTTTTAGTATGTGTGTGTTAAATCCGATTAAGTTTCCATTGCGTATTTTTAATTCCATGTTTAAAGTTTCTATTTTTAGTTAGTGTGCTCCGGTGTTTCCTTAAGTAGACTAGGGTTTTCGTTATTGTTATTTAATTTAGTGCGTGCTAGTTTTAGGACTTTAATTTGCGTGTGTATTTAATTTGTTAAATTAGGTCTCCACAATTTTGAAAATCCCGAATCTGAACTAAGTTCAGTACATTTTTATTTTCGATTGGACGAACGTAACATTTGAGATTAAAATGCATTCCCTGAGGAGACGATCTAGCCCTTGGGCTAAATATTACATGACGTAACTCCTATACTTAAGATAGCTTTCGAGCTGCTCATTTTTTTGAGTGAGTCAAGTTTTTGGCGCCGTTGCCGGGGAATGTCAGTCTTAGTCTCAAATTTGTGTTTTTCCCGTCATTTTTATTAGTTTTATAAAAAAAGGAAAGAAAAAAAAAACAGAAAAAAAGGAGTGAGTTTTGAAAAATGGCTGCACCTGCATCGCGCACGATAATGGACGTTTTGCAGCTTGAATATGCCACTGCATCCTCTTCCACTGTTTTGCCTTATGATGAGCTTAATTTCATGATTCAGCGTGGGAGGACATCACTGCTACCCAAGTTCTATGGGATGGAATCTGAGTGCCCATATCAACACTTAGCAGAGTTTGAATTAACCTGCAACATGTTTTTCTCTCATGCTAGAACTGACGAATCTATTAGACTGAATTTATTTCTTGCTACTTTGCAGGATAGGGCGCTGATCTGGTTTCATTCCTTGATACCTCACTTTATCACTACTTGGGTTGATATGGAGCGTGAATTCCTGCATGCATTTTGTCCCTCACAGAAAACTCAATTTCTGTAGGAACAAATTCTTAATTTTGTGCAGCAAGATGACGAGACATATGGGGCTTGCTGGAAATGATTTAAGGATTTGCTAAGTACTTGCCCACATCACGGGTTTGACTTATGGAGGTTAGCTGATTATTTTTATATTGCTTTTACCCCTGATTGCAAGTATTTTGTCCAGACCACGTACAATGGAGAACCCGTCAGCGAGGATCCAGATCAAGTATTATCATTCTTTGATTACTTAGCTGACAATGTCCCACACTGCAACACACGATACACTCAGGCACCCATGACTGCACACCCTATCAGCACAATTTGTGGTGGTGATGCATATGAACCACCAAACTACCCTAATATTCCTCCGCCTCAATACCAGCCACAACAGATCCCTTAGAGCTGTACGCCGTCAGAATTTCTGGAGGATAGCATAACTCAGATGGCAAACATGCTCCAGCAGCTCATGCAAACTCAAGTTAATCATAATAATGAATTACGGGATACCATTAATGTGATGAGCATGCAGTTAGACATCTTAGAACAAGAGGAATCACTCACGGAACCTCAGCCTAGTTCTCAAGAGTACTACCAGCAACAACAACAAATGCACGATGTTTCTCTTGAGACAGTAGAGACCGCCACTACCTTGAGAAGCGAGAAAGAAATCCTCCCACCTGAGATGCTCATCATCGGACATTCAGTTGTCCCAGCACTAGAAGTCACGGCTGAACCAGAAGAGCTCAAAGAAAAATCAGTAGAAACGGGGCCAGAAGCAGCGCAATTAGTTGATGAGGAGACTAATACTCATACGGAGTACCAACCTGTGGTACCTTATACTCCGAGCTCAGAAACCGTGGAACTGTCACTCCCGCCTGAATCAGATGTTAAGGAGCCTAATGTGGAGGTAAACTCTTGCAGTGGTATGATGATATGTACACCCGATAAAGAGAGTGACCAGACTAGTGAGAGCCTAATTTTCAAGGAACCAGGTAAAACTTTTAATGTTAATGCTTCTGAAGAACTACAGGTAATTGCTCCAATAACTTCCCATCACACATTAGTTCGTAAAGAAGCACATTTCCTGGACACAATGTTGAATAAAGACCCTTTCTTGTCCACACATGAGGGTCAACCTGCGCACGCATTGTTTGATATTTTGACACGCATTAATTCATTTGAGGCTGATTTTCGTGCAGGTATGAAAACTGATCCACTGTGGCGGCTCAAATTTGGAGACCCACCGATGTAATTTATAGACTTGCGACCACTAGATGAAATTCCTCCTGAGCCTCCGCCAGACAATTGTGATGTTTTTCTTTTCCTTATTTTCCTTTTATTTTATCTTGTTTTATTTATAGTTAGTTTTCAGGTCCATTTTCTCGTAGTTCGATTTTTGTTTCCCATTATTTCGCCACTCAGGTACGCTTTACCTTTCTCGTGCACAATCTTTTCTATTTCCCCTATACTTTCACATTGAGGACAATGTTCCACTTTAGTTGGGGAGGATGAGCATTAGCATGTGAAGCTGTGTACGTACACGTACCGAGTTTTATATATAAAAAAAATCAATCAAAAAAATAAAATAAAATAACCAAAAAGAAAGAGAGAAAGAAAGAGGAGCACTGAAGAATTACACTACACAATGCCATGTGTAACACAGACTCATATCCTTCACATACTTGAGTATAACTTACGAATTACACACTTGAGTCAATCATGTATAGTTTCTCTTTATATGATTTTATGACTCCATGAAGAATTGATTGGTCGTACATTTGTGTTAATCTGGTTATATAATTTTATGTATTTACACGGCATCTCACGAGGCCGAATAAACACATTCACGTGATTCATTGCATTTAGGGTTTCCTGTGAGCACTGAGAGAGCACCCGTGGCGACTATGACACCTTGTGAGATATCCTTGAGCTATTTATCGTCCTTTTGAGCGTTAATATCAAATCAGAGTTCATGGAACTCAATTCTATTTTTTTTGGATGATTCCTTTGTACACTAGTCAATGTTTTGATTTGCTAGCCTAGAGGTGACACCTAGTGGGGAGATAGAAACCTAGGTCTTGTAGCCTACTCAAGATGTGAAGGTTGAGCCACCCTTAGAGATAGACTTAGTTCATAGACCACTATTCGAGCTCAATTCCCATTGATTGTTTAAAGATTACAAAAGAAGTTTTATGATTGTCCTAATTGATCAAGAAAATATAGAAAATGAAAAATGAGCAGAAGGAATAATAAGCAATACACATGCGCATGAAATGAAATGTCAGTGCCGGTCCACGTACATATCACAAAAAGTCAAGGACACGACACATATTTTCCACGTACGAAGATTCTTCAACCGGTTAATGCCTCAGATGTATTCATGACAAGTTTGTGAATAAGTTGATCTAGGGTGGTCTCGGTTGGATATGGCGAGTAGGTGAGAAGATGCTAGGGTGAATTACCCGACATCTCATAGATAGGTTAGATCCTTTCCAGACTAGTTCACTCCATATACTTAGCATTTGTTCCTTTAATATGTGGGATGTTTGATCGCGACACTCCTCCTCACATATAATGAGTGAACTCATTTTCTTTGAATGTTCTTGAGGGTATACCAGTTAGGCCAAGTCAAAGCGACCATTCTGTAGGTGTCCACTGGTATCCTAGGTGTACTGAGTCACACACATCACACACACCTCGAGAGTCTACCTATTTATAATCGAACTTATATAACTGCATTAACTCTGAATGTGCCACTGATTAACTTCATGTGAGTATACTGCTCTCAAATGACATATAAACGGTGAAACTTGCATGAGTGACATGCTTTGGAGTTGTGTGTACTGAATATGAACAAGCCTGTGTGAAATTCAATGTTATTCTCGTATGTGAAACGGTATGTTTATGTCATATGTGCATTGATTTCATGATCACTGGAGTTTGTAATCGTAGGCACTACCCTAAAATTCGTTCACATTATTTGCCAGAGACTAGCAAAACGTTAGTTAGGGGGTGTGATTAAGCGTCAAAACTACGTTATTAGGCATCTTAACCCAGGCTTTACGGTTTATATTTTTAATTAAATGTCCAAAATTATCCAATATTTTAATAAAGTGCCAAAATCATCATTCTTGAACTTTATTGCACTATTTATGAAGTTTTGGTAATTTTTTGTTGCAGGAAAAATCTCAGAAACGAAAACCGACACCTGTTCGTATTTCATGCATAACTTTTCTGTCCGAGTTCCAATTGATACGATTCAAATTTTTAGAGAAAGAATAAAGGATTATCTACAACTTTTGTGTTTTGATTTTTGTGAGAAACTGGCTCCAAAGGAGTTAGATTTGTGATGAACAGTGAACCAAAAAAATGAAAAAATATAATAATTCAAGTCCTTTCAAACGGGCCGAGTCAAATTCATCTTGGTTGGACAATCCGCGTCTAGGGCTTCCCCCCCTATCCTTTAAATTCCCTTCTCTTCCTCCCCCTGTGCAGGCAGCCCAAGGGCTCCCCATTCTCTCCCTCTCTTCCTCTTCCTCTTCTTCTTCTTCTTCTTCCTCTTCTCTTTCCTTCTTCTTTCCCTTCTCTCTTCCTTAGCCCTTCTCTCCCTCTGCTCTCTCCCGAAAGTTCCTCTATTTTTCTTCTCTTCTCCCTCTGTTCTTCTCTTTTCTTAGCCCTTTGTATCTCCTCTTTCCTTTAGTCCCCCTTCCTCTCCGTCCCAGCCAGACTTGCCATATCAGCCAGTCCACGAGACTTCCCCTCTGCTGTAATTGAACACCAAACTCCCAGCTCCAGCACCCGAGCAACCCCAGCCCAGCCATGCTCTAGGCTTCACACTTCTCCTCCAGCAGAGCAGCAACACAGTAGCCCCCTGGTTGCTGCAACACCAGCTCCTACTGCGAGCACCAGACAGCACCAGTGCAACCACTCCCACGGCCAACACAGCAGCCCCTGCTAGAACCCGAGACCACTGCTGCTGCAACTCCTTCAAGCTGCCTTGTTTCTCTCTCTCTCTCTCTCTCTCTCTCTCTCTCTCTCTCTCTTATTTATTTTTGTTTAGTCTTTAAATACCGAATAAAGTTTAGTTTTTTTTAAATGTTATTTGAAATTTCTTTTTAAGTTGGACATTGTCAAGTGTTTAATTCTTGTTAAATTTATTTATTTGTTTATCTAATTAGTGGGAGTTTTAATTTAGTCTTTTTAATTAAGTCTGGTTTGATTTCTCGTGTTTTCATTATTTTTTTTTGTTGTCGTTTATGTGTTAAATTTTTGTTTGTTTCGTGTTTAAATTGTGATTGTGGTTTGAGTTATTGTTTTGGTTAAAGATCTAATTTTTAGTATGTGTGTGTTAAATCCGATTAAATTTCCATTGCGTATTTTTAATTCTATGTTTAAAGTTTCCATTTTTAGTTAGTGTGCTCCGGTGTTTCCTTAAGTGGACTAGGGTTTTCGTTATTGTTATTTAATTTAGTGCGTGCTAGTTTTAGGACTTTAATTTGCGTGTGTATTTAATTTGTTAAATTAGGTCTCCACAATTTTGAAAATCCCGAATTTGAACTGAGTTCAGTACATTTTTATTTTCGATTGGACGAACGAAACATTTGAGATTAAAACGCATTCCCTGAGAAGACGATCTAACCCTTTGGCTAAATATTACACGACATAACTCCTATACTTGGGATAGCTTTCGAGCTGCTCATTTTTTGAGTGAGTCAAGCACGTGTGGTTAAGCTCTATCCCTATAGACAAAAGGTTCGCAGATTGAAACTCCATCCTCCCTTACAGAGGTCTAGACAAATCTCGCATTGAGCAGAGTGGTTCGCGGGTCCCATCAAACTTAAGCTACGAAGGGACAAACGCTATTACACCCCTATCTAATCCTAAAAGGGAAAGCCCAGGTACAGAGCTGTGAAGGTGTGTGAGTTCGTCCATTTTATCCTACACCCTCTACCCCATAGTCATCCATTCATTATTCACAATCGAATACATGCAACACATCATATGGTAGAAATCTGTACAACTAATCACATGCTTACCAACCAATCATATGCTCAACATGACAAATATTTACAAATATCAATTACCTCTTATTTGAATATAAAAGGTAGGTCAAAAACTTATGATTATTAATATGCACAATTACTCACCTATGCACCATTAGTTTTATCAATTTGCACAAAAAGAAAAGGGGGGTATTCAAAAGGTTCATTATATTTGAAATTGGGATAATCGACGATTAATCACTGGCTCGACTCTCAATGCGTCCTCAGCGGAGTCGCCAAGCTGTCGCGACGTTCCCAAGCGAAACGAAGCGAATGAAAAATGAAATTTAAATCTTCGTGAAAAATGGTGTAATGGAGTCGCCACTAACCTTTTAGTGTGGTTAGAACACTTGATTACTACCCAATTAAGGGTAGAATCGATCTGCATTACCAGAGACGGGGTCGGGAGTACGATTACACTAGGGGAAGGTCTTCGCACCCCCTACGCGCCCATTCTTACGAACGGTACCAGATTAATTGAAAATTATCCCAAAAATTAATTTAATTAGCCATTAAAATTACTCATTTTTTAAAATTGTAAAACAAATACCCGAAAAAAAAAAAAAAAAAAACACATA